>NC_136493.1:20795650-20808150 GCF_053919585.1 Euprymna scolopes
TAACACCGCAAGTCGAAGCAAATACCGTTATCAATGGCTGGATAAATATCGTATTACTCATCGCAAACTGCAAAAACCGTATCCTAATGCAACCGTATCCTGGGGTTCTATCTCTCCCTCCCTTTCCCTCTCTCTCGCTCTCTTCCTTTCTCTTTATATATATATATATATATATATATATATATATATATATATATATATATATATATATATATATATATATATATATACTTACTCTTAAACATATGTCTGGCACTTCTCTGGATTAAACGAAGCGTTAAAATGGAGAACAAAAAAAAACTGACTGAAACTGAGACATGTGCATGCTAGTATTTTTCTACTAAACAGTTCACTTCTTGTAAATAAAAACATCTCAAGCTGAGAGCGAAAACAAACCTTAAGACAGCGAGTCAAGTACGATATATATTAGGACAGTTTTGCACGAGCTTTAAAGTTGTGTTCAAACGTACTTAATTTTTACATAGAGTATCCGTTATGTGAACGATTGGCGCATACGCATTCGTGAAACAGTTGACTAACAAATAAAAATTCGATGAGCCTCCCCCACATAACAATTTTGCAATTTTTAACCGTTTATCTATGCTTTTTTCGGATTGAAACTGATTAAAAACATTTCAACATGTCTGAATACCCTATATACAAAATTTTAACATGTAGATCAAACATTCGTTAAGACTATAGATTAAGAAGTGTCATCACACACATGCATTCTAATCTTTGTATGTATATATATATATATATATATATATATATATATATATATATATATATTAAAAAGAGTCACCGCATATCAAGGCCCGGATGCCACTAAAGGATAAGGGTTAAAGAGTGTACAGTAGTCAATTGGAAAATGTTGTAGTAATTGTTAGTAATGTAAATGTGGTAAATTGGATTACTTAAGGAGTTGGCTCATCAAGACCATTTTCATGTTGTAGTCAGTTGGAAAGCAGGAAAACGGAACAGAGTTCCACAAGCGTGCATTTCTAAGAAAGAAGCTTTCTCCATGGGATCTACGTTTAGGTTTAGGTACAGATAAAGAGTGGGGAAAACTATTGATAGTGTTTTCAGATAAACCACTGTTTTTTCGTGAAAATTGGGCTATAGGGGAACCATAGACTGAAGCTCAGACGATCACTTGCCATAAAAATAACGATAATGCAGAGACAGGCTCGCCACATCTTTTCTGTGGGAAAGAGGTTGCAAGGAAGAGAAAAGAACATCCCCCCACGAGGCTACAAAGTCTATTTTGAACTCTGTAAAACCAGGGTAAAACGATATAATTGTCGCAATAAAACACAACACTACAGACTTATTTTAAAACATTTGTAGGAAAAATCAATTCAGGTAAATTTTTTATGTAGTAGAACTGATATCTATTCAATGTAGCCGACTTAAGCCTAAATCAGAACTGGGAGCATGCATTTTACTGGTGCTTGGCAAATACCTGACCTATGACGACGATCACTCTGGCTTTGGTGTTGATGGAGGTCATGTTGGTGATGTTCTCGACGTATGACCAAACCAATTTGTCAAGCAGGTTCAGATCAAGGGAGGACGAGGGACAGTGAGAAATGGTACAAGGTCCTCCTGAGGCCACGCCTAAGTCTCTTTAGTCTTTAGACTAGGTGCAGAGTCCCGCTGCAACACTCAGCATCTACTAGTGGACATCTGATTGCACCAAGGGATCACCACACACTGCAGCACATCCAGGTACACTTTGGAGTTGATTTTTAAGCCTACTCCGAAGATGTGAGGTGGCATGATGTGGCCGTTACTTGAAACCACACCAACACCATAACCGTGGATCGTCCAATGCGTGGAGCTGTGCCTTCAGCATCGATCCGTTTGGATTTGCATTTTGAGGGTATTGGTATTGTTGTTATAACTTGAATCACCCCAGAGCATGAGTTGTACAGCGGCGCATCTTCGAGTTCGCTCGGTTAACATTGTATCACTTTCAGGCATGATAGAAGACTTGTCTCGCTCTTGAGATTTGTACAAAACTGGCCAACTAGTATATGGCCTGCAAAAAAAAGAAAACCAGTTTTCATCAAATGGATATAGAATTATGTCGTATTTTCTAGGACGAGAACTTTATCCTGCCACCCTATAATATATATATATATATATATATATATATATATATATATATATATATAATTTTGCAAATTCAAGACTACAAAATATAAAATAAAAACATCATATGGTGTATTTTCTTATATCCTACAATTTTTTCATAACCGTTTGGACGAAGGCAGCGTTGAATTATGTTCTGATAAAACTTTAATAATGAAATAAAATAAATGCAGCTGAAATATCTAGACCTACTGAGATCCACCTGTCGCAAGTAATAGTTTTACGAAACCAAACTTACCGCTAGAACATTCAGAATTATTGAAGGGAATGCAACTATATAACAGTGAAAATTACAAAAAAAAAACAACCTTTACTTTAATCATAAAAAAGCACAATATTCGAGATAGAGCAATAACACACACACGCACACATATATATGTATATATATATATATATAAATATATATATATATATATATATACATATATAGAATTATATATATACACACACACATATATATATGTGTGTGTGTGTATGAGTTAAGGCATAATAGATTCACTAATTGATATAATAAGTAATGATTGATTTTGCGGTACGAAACAGATATTGTCAAGAATTGCATAAGTCAACTGAAATAAAGGAATAAATTTAAGATGGTCAACATCATGAATTTTGGAATATATCTTTTTGTCATTTAATCTCTATATTACTCTGTAATTATATTGAGCTTCTTAAATATGGATTGATACATATTATAAGAAAATATATTTCTACAGATATATATATATATATATATTTATGCGTATACTCTATTTTTCTACGAGTTTGCTTTGTTTCATCACTTGTAAATAAACTACATTACCCAATATTCGGTTTAGTATATTGCAGTTGGATCAAATATATCACAACATTATTATGGAAAGATGTGCGAGTCTTCGTCTTTAGTATTCATAAAGACATACAAAGTTTTCGTCCATTAAATATATTTTTATAACTTGAAATTCACGAAAATTTATAAGATTGTATAGGAATCTTAATAAGAGCCTCGGTACTATACAGTTAAACTAATTGATTGCCGGGGTCCACCGGTTGTACCTCAAATGTTCCAAAGTCTATGAATTCATTTCGATTTTAAAAAAAGTACCGGCTAATCAGTAAAACGAATTCCTCGACACTTATATAGGGCATTGTTGTTTTATGCATATATATATATATATATATATATATATATATATATATATATATATATATATATGTATATATATATATATATATGTGTATATATATACATATATATATATATATATATATATACATATACATATATATGTATATATATGTATATATAAATATATACATACATATATTATATATATATATATATATATATTCTACTTTTCCACCGATTTTCCTCGAGTAAAACTCAAATATAAAGTTTCGCATGGGTTTGAATACCCTATATACTCAGTTTCATGTTAGTAGACCGAAAACTGACATAGGAGTTTGCTAGGCAAAATTTATAAACCAAAACATATACGCATACATAAATAGTTATAAAAAGTTGTTTGTGTTTACTCTAAGCTTCTTACACAAATATTATGCAAATATAAATCATGTAGAATAGCTGCATGAATATAATTATACGTAATAGTTTGGTAAATATGATCATCCCATTAGAAAACAGAAAATACTAACCATTAAATTAATTAAAGTGAATATGAAAAAACATATGCAAATTAGCTAGATCTTTTGCAGATGAATGCAATTTCACGGCACATTTATAACAAAGTTGTATTTTCTTTTTAATCACGAGAGAAAAGGGTTTTTTACTATGAATATAAACACACACACACAATATTGGAGTGAAGATGTACTCTGAAATTGCATTGAGCTTCATAAATTAAGGATAACTATGAATAAAAGATTAAATACAATTTAAAAACAATGTCGACAACATGTATATATATATATATATATATATATATATATATATATTGAGTAAGGAGACTGATAACTTGTACTTAAAATTAAAAATCGGTTTCACAAGCAAGAACAAACAAAATCAATAAATTGTACGATCGTTTCCGAAACGATGTTTTTATTGAGATAGACAATAAGTCTTGGACAATAATTTTATCATTTAATTTTTTGAAACAAAGTCTCCTCATCAGCAAAAATATTGTTTTTTTTTTAAGACACAAAAAATAAAACTAGCATTTTTATTTTTTTAGTAAGGCAGATGTATCTTTTAATGGTTCGCCTTTTAAAGCTCGTAAGTATTATCGCCAATGCATTCATTGGGATGCTGAATGTAGGTTATGAATGCTTGAAAACGTTGATATATGACACTGGAATTAAAACTTTTTTGCTTAGTAACAAAAAAAATTGATGCCAGGGATGTTGCTAAAACGCTTTGAAAAGTTGTCACTAACCGATTTCTATATAAATCCGTTTGTTTATACTTGACGATAACTTTTGAATGTGCCCCAGGGCTCTTTCAGGGATAATAAAAAACACTCCATTTTTTGGACTATTTTACTATATTTGTCTAAAATTTTCTGTGTATGTCTATTTAGAAGTTTTGCATGATGCTGAACTCAAATCTAAATATCTTAAGGCTAAATTAGTGGGGGGGGCAATTGATGGACTAGTCGTTTCTTTTTTTTTTTGTGCATGGTGCAGAACTCAAAATTTCATATAGTAAGGCCTAAAACTGCACTCTTGTACATTTTCACCAGGATTTAACGTCCCCTGATGACTTTTAGGGCTAAATGGGGGGGGGAATGCTGAGCCTAGTTATTTTCTTTTCTGACTCGTTCACTTTGCACTCACAAGGGACGACGCATGCTTCACATGTTTTATTTTCAAACTTACACGAGAAACACGGGTCTACCTTAAAATTATTGATAACTTCCCAGATTCCTTACCGGTACCTTAAACCTAAACGCAGATTCTATGAACTAAGCCTCTTTCTCGGAACTCCCCCACATATGGAACTCTCTGCCGGCCTTCCAGCTGATTAATATATGTTCGTGTTTAAATCCAACGTAAACAGGTTTTTGGTGGACCGTTCCCTTTAAGTAATCCAATTTATCAAATTTATCAAATTTACACTTATAAGGATTACTGTGATATTGTCCGAATGACTACTGTGCATTTTTTAACATTTACATTCGAGTAGACGCTGGACCTTTATCGGTGGTGACTCCTAAAATCAGGAGGTTAACACCGATGAAAAAGGAATACTGAGTCTCTTAACTGTATCCTCAGTAATTACTGCCTTCCATAGTTGTTGTTGTCTCACCATATTCTTGGCAAACGAATTCTCTGGCCAGCTTTGGATGGAATTGAAACTGCTATCTTCAGATAATGCTCACCTGGAACCGTAGAGAGCAACAAAATTTGGGTTATTTGGGTTTTATAAATCAAAGTTTTTCATTCTTATCTGTAAAAAAAAGTAGTCGTTGATCATAGATATTGGAATGTTTCATTAAGGTTTTGTTTTAACCTCCAAATATTGAGATAGTAAAACAGCTGAGCACATATTTCGTCGGTTCAATTGAAAATGTAAAACTATTATACTATGCCTTTGTAAGCGAATTCCAGTGCAAAAATCCATCTAGTCTGGTCGAGTATACAGCTAATACATGTGTTAACATCAATGGACAATTGTACACCATTCGTGTTAAAGCTAGACATACCGAAGAGATCTTATAAGTTGGTGAATACTTTCTTATTTTAAATACTTGATCATTATTTATAAGTTGGAGGGAAGTATTGACATGACATCCTGTACTCATAGACCTATGTCCAGAGAAACTCCAGTAGTAGTATCATTCTAAATAGTATGGCTGGTTATATATATATATATATATATATATATATATATATATATATATATATATATATTTATATTACATATATATATATTACATATATATATTACATATATATTGCATATATATATATTACATATATATATATATTACATATATATATATATATTACATATATATATTACATATATATATATGTATATATATATAATATACATGTATGTATATGTATATTATGAATATATATATATATATGTATGTATGTATGTATATATATTATATATATATGTATGTATATATATTATATATATATGTCTGTATATATATTATATATATATGTATATATATATATTATATATATGTATGTATATATATTATATATATGTATGTATATATATTATATATATGTGTATATATTATATATATGTATGTATATATATATTATGTACATGTATGTATATATATTATATAATATATATGTATGTATGTATGTATATATATATATTATAGATATATATGTATATATGTAGGTATATATATTATGTATATATATGTATATATGTATGCATGTATATATATATATTATGTATATATATATATATATATGTATATATATGTATATGTATTTATATATATGTATACATATATTATGTATATATACGTATATGTATGTATATATATGTATATGTATTTATATATATGTATATATATTATATATATATATGTATATGTATACATGTATATAAATGTATATATATGTATATATATGTGTGTATGCATGTATGTATGTACATGTTGTTTATAATTATAGACATCTTAATATACGCATACACATACACCCTTATACATCCACGCACATACATCCACACACACACAAACACACACACAAGCACACACACACACACACACACACATATATATATATATATATATATATATATATATATATTCGTTTATGTAATGTGCGTAATTTACAAGAAGTAGATCTACGTTGGTGCTATATTTAAAATAGCTAGAATTATACTGAAGACTTTATTAATTACTAGCGGAGTGATATGGGTGCCCGGCTGTGTTCGGGCGTAAAATACGTTTGAATATTATATTTTAGTATATATATATATATATATATATATATATTATAAGTTTTGGTTTCGGTTTCGATTCTCGTTGATGCACTGAAGTCATATACATATTCTTCTTTTGAAATCGCAACATGATAATTGATAAAAATCGATAGCATATTTACTCTATAATAATATATACGAAATTTTCAAGATTAAAAATATCATATTTAAGCGTCTTTTACGACCGGGTTATGCCTGGCGTCCCTGCTAGCTTAGGTAAATACTTTTGCAGTTTTAACAAAAAAAACCTGGAATAATATCAGAGCGTCTTTATTTACGCTGAACATCTCCAGAATGCCAACATCAGTATATTACATATAAATTAGATCCCTGTGGAAATTCCACAAGTCCCGCTAGTATATTATTATTATTATTATTATTATTATTATTATTATTATTATTATTATTATTATTATTATTATTAACTGGAGCAAATTAAGAATTTGTTTTTAGAAAGCAAACCCATCAAAATAGAAAACCACTCAACAGGTTTTGAAGAGTCATTATACTAACTGTTTAGTGATTCTTTTTATTGCTTTTCTTTTCTTATTATTATTTGTTTTATATACTTGTTCCGATATATTTTATTTTTCTGTTTATATTTCTATGTTTCATTAAACTTTTCAATATACACGTCCTGTTTTTTACTTGCTAATTACCACGACGTCTCAAGGCCACTCAAGGATAAGAATTAATGAATGTAGTGTGGTAGTGTTGTAATCGTTAATAGTGTAAACTGGGTAGATTTTTATTATATTCATAGGGACGACTAAACAATAACTTTTTCATTGGATTTGAAAGCTACCATGTTGTATCCAACCGGGAAGCAAGCCAGACAGCCGAACAGTGTTTATCAGACGGGCAGTTCTGGAAAAGAAGTCTGTTCATAGATTCTGCTTTTAGATTAATGCACAGATAGAAAGTTTGATAAAGCACATACAATGGTTGTAGCTAGTAGAGTGATGTTTGTGAAAGTGTTGCAAGAGGGCACACTAGATGTCTATTCTGAATGTCTTGTAGCCAGCGTTTATTTATATTGTATATTTTGTATAATGCAATCCCTTTTCCTTTTCTGATGAGAAGCGTTTAGCTTCGAAATGTCATAGTCTAAAAAGTTTTTCTCTGCCTTTTCTTTGACATTATACATCTGTTGATATATAACTTGTATACCTCAACTTTTATTGAATATATATATATATATATATATATATATATATATATATGGTAAAACTGGTAATTAGTAAAAGCCTGAAGAGAGTGCTCAATGCTATTGCAGAGCAAATATGTGTTTTATTACCGTTTTATCTGTTTGGTTACATATGTTTCGGATAACACGGTCCGACATCCGAAACATATGTAACCAAACAGATAAAACTGTAATAAAAAAAATTAAAAAAACATATACATATATATATATATATATATATATATATATATATATATATATATATATATATATATATTTGTGTGTGTGCGCACACACGCGTATATATATATATATATATATATATATATATATATATATATATATATATATATATTCCGTGATAGAAAAATGAATATCCGCTGCATTAATAGGAATGTCCTATCCATGGGCTGTACAACCTTTGAAATATTGGATATTTTTCTATGAGCAGATTAAGCCCAAGTTTGTGCAAATTGTAATTTGATGAACGGTTATATCCCAACACCAGCACCGTAAACAATTGTGCGCAAGGTTGTAACTAATTGAAGGTAAAAAATAGGTAAATACTTGTATATCTCTTCCTGTTAACGTGGCATATTTAAAGAAAATATTATTGCTCTAGTATTGTACTATGTGGCTGTCAAAATGAGACCTTTATGTCATTTGTTCATATGTATTCGCTGCTCTAGAGTAAAATTATATATAAATATATAAGATTAATTAATTCTCTTTATGTATGTATATATATATATATATGTGTGTGTGTTTGTGTGTGTGTGTCTGTGTGTGTAATAGGAAAATGTATGATGGGTTTAAACGATTTATTAATAAATTTTAAAAAGATGATACAATATTAGAGTGTAGTGATCATGAATGTTTTATATGCCAGATATTTCGAAGCGTAATGCTTTTCATCAGAAAAGGTAATGTTGTGCTAAGTAACAAGATGAAAGTTTTACTTTCATTGGACCATAATTAATAATTCAATTAGTCAATAAAATCTCATAGCATATAGAAAATACTACCTAAAGCATATTCCACCCTCTATCTGCTAATGTTATCAAAACCTCCTTCTAAGATATTAAAAATACCATATTTGACTAATAATCATCTAGACAACATTTTCGTTCGCTCCATTGGGCACTCCCTATTAAAGATCCTCTAACATGCCTTTTAGACGTCGCATCTTTATAGTGTTACCTTGCATTTTCCCCACATTCTCGTCTTGAGGAGGACTTAAGTTTTGACAAATTTCTGGGCTTGGCCTTTACTACTGAGCTTAAATGGAACAGGTACATCAAATCTGTTGCCAAGGCCGCTGGAGAAATGGTGGGATGCTTCTATCGATCCAGTAGATATCTCACTGCTTATGCAATTCTGTATCTATATAAGAACCAGGTAGTCCAAGGATGGAATACTGTTGCCACATCTGGGCAGGAGCTGCTAGAAAGGACTTGTCCTGCCTTGATAGAGTTCAAAATAGGCTTCGTAGCCTCGTAGGAAATATCATTTTCTCTTCCCTGCAACCTCTATCTCACAGAAGAGATGTTGCGAGTTTTTCTCTTCTGTATCCTTATTTTCATGGAAAGTGTTCGACTGAGCTTCAATCTATGGTCCCCCCTCGCCAAACTTTCACAAAAAACACTCGTCTAGCTGAAAACACTATTAATAATTCCCCCCACTCGTTATCTGTGCCTAAACCTAAACGTAGATTCCATGAACAAAGTTTCTTTCTTAGAACTGCACGCCTGTGGAATTTTCTTCCGTTTTCCTGCTTTCGAGCTGACTACAATATGGTTGTCTTCAAGTAGAACGTAAACAAGTTCTTGATGAGCCGTCCCATTTGTTAACAAATTTACCGAATTTCTATTATTAGCGATTACTATATTGTCCAATTTCTACTGTACACTCTTTAACCCTTTCCTCAATTGACATCTTGGCCTTGATAAGTGGTGATGCCTGTATATATATATATATATATATATATATATATATATATATATTTATATATATGTTTGAATGTTATTATTATTATTATTATTATTATTAATATAAACAAATTTATTACTGTCGCAACACTGCACATGCTAATGTCTCGGATAAAAGTCTTCGTTGGGCGATTTCATAAATGATTGCTTTCTATAGAAACCAGTCGTCCAATATTTTTATTTTTGTTTTTGTTTTTTTGTTTTTTTGAAGACAGGTTTCTTCTGTTGACAGCAACAATTTATATACTGGCCTTACGAAGACTTCTGGTTTTAACCGATCGTTTGTCCTGGCATGTCAAGTGTCGCGACCATGTAAATGCGTTTATATTAATAAAAATATACCCTGCATTTCTTTTATTGTGCATTCTTAACAACCCCGTTAAAACAATTAGTTATCATTCTTGGATATCTATAACCAAGTATATATATATATATATATATATATATATATATATATATATATATATATATATATATATATATATATGTGTGTGTGTGTGTGTGTGTGTGTGTGTGTGTGTGTGTGTTTGTGTGTGTATGATAATAATAATAATAATAATAATAATAATAATAATAATAACAACAATAATAATAATAAATGTATCGTGCAATATCAACTAAATATAAAATATTATAACGTCGTAATTGTAATCGGCGTTTCTATATAAAAATACATTGAAACGGATGCATTACATATGAATCACGCAAGTACACACACACACACACATATATATATATATGTGTGTGTGTCTGTGTTTGTGTGTGTGTGTGTGCGCGCGCGTGCGTAAGATCAATATTCTTGTTTTCATGATGAGTAAGAAATAAAGCAACATTTGCGACTTCTAATTGAATTTCATTTAATATTACTACGACAAGTAGTTGACTGTGTTCAGCTGTTTACATAGTAAGAGGTCTGTCATGAAGACGTAACTGCGGTGCTGTTTTTCATAGCAAGTCGATAATACGTCATCGACAATTAATCAGACAGATTTCAGGCCATTTCGGTTAGCTGACCTTTTATACATCCGTGTCCGCCCCGATTCTGTGCAGTTATAAAATGTTAACACTCCTAGGCTTTACTTTCTTTCCTTTATAAAGGGGTTAGTCGCTTCAGACACCCTTTCCGAGTGCACTACCCATGTATATTTTGTAAACCAAAGTGGGTTTCCACTTCGTGATTTTTATTTTTTAATTTTAAATTTATTTTATTTATTTATGTTTTTTTTTCAAATTCTCTACCTACTGAACTTGTGTTAAGGTTTTGTCGGAACGGAAGGTGACGAATAATAGCTAGATTCATGTTGAATATTGTCATACAAGAGAACTACGTTGTAAGTCATAAAAACAAAGCTGCACATATATGACTACCTCGTCTTTGAGTTAGGATCAGAGTGCAGCAGCGAGTAGACATCCTCATAGATTAGGGGATGTTTTATTCTATGGTCTTAATCCAGAGCATGTCTTTCGTGGAAAGCAGATGGAACTCCAAATTAAATGTCGACCTTGTATCCAACTTTGCCTCCATGTGTAGAAAACAAATAGAGAACCTTGCGAAATTGTTTTTTTTTTTGTTCTAATTGCATCTATATATATATATATATATATATATATATATATATATATATATATATATATATATATATAAGTGAAAGTCTTTGTGTGTGATTGTGTGTATGTCTGTGTACATTTCCATATACAATAACTCTGTCAATTTGTAGTCTATAGACTCGAAATTTGAGATACAGAATACTGAGATTTGGGAAAATCGATGTGACCGGATTTTGGCCAGAAATTTGGGGATAAAAGGGGTCAAAGTTGAACGATTTAATTTTTGAGAACTCTATCGAATTCCTCCGGCAATTTTTGGTCTAAAAACTTGAAATTTTAGATATAGCTTCCTTGGACATGGATCTAACTTAATAACATGATTTGAGCTCAAAACAATACATTTTAAATGGTGATAATAGGGGTGAAAGTTTAAAAAATTGACCGCTTTTTTTATTTTGCTCAACATACACCTCCAAATAATCGGGCAACGCCCGGCTGAAATGCTAGTATATATATATATAAGTAAAAGTCCGAATAAGCAAAAATCAGATTAAAAGTGAAAAATAAAATATGCAGTAAATGGCGATAGGTTAAAATATATAGAGTCGATGACAAAGTCGATTAAAAAAAAAAAAATATATATATATATATGTATATATATACATATATATATATGTATATATAAGTATATATATGCATATATATGTATATATAAGTATAT
>NC_136493.1:20813150-20835650 GCF_053919585.1 Euprymna scolopes
TATTGAAAGAGGTGACGAGTACTGAATTTCGGGGGGAGATAGATTGTTGTGAGTAATATCTTTATGATAATCTGTGTGAAATCGCCTTGTAAATAATAATAATAATAATAATAATAATAATAATAATAATAATAATAATAATATGCCCAGTGTAAAAAATAGGAAAGACTTAAATTAAACGGTACAAAATGTGGCAACTATGAAAACAGCTAGAATCGTTTTACAAAAGTCAGCACATATAGATTTTGAACACGAACGAACCACAGGAAAAAAGCAACACGAACATGAAAACAAAATACCACGTGAATTGAACGATCTGATGACAGGTGCTCGGCTGAGCTTCTATTTATATCCCTAGTAAAAAAAAATTCACAGCAAGCACCTGTCTATCTTCTACAACGGTCAGCAATTTCCCTTACTTTCTATCCCTGCCTTAAACTAAACGACAATTTCATGAACAAAGTTTCTTTCCTAGAACTACCAGTCTGTAGAACACAATATCGCAGAGCTCTTTCCCAGCTGATAATAACATTATCAGTTCCAAGTGTAATATAAACGGTTTTGTCGAGTCGTCCTCTTGCATAATAGAATCATACTCGTCCCGTACATTCCCGATCATCATGGTGTTATCTAACCCGCTACATGAAACTCTTTAACCCTTATGCTCGACTGACTTTTATTTCTAGTTGACCTCGACTTTGGAAATCGATAAGTGGTAATCACCCTAGTAAAACAAAGATATTTAAGATATTTTATATATTGTGCACCTCTGCCAAAAGAATAAAACATACTACAGCCGCGGCTTATGTGATATAAGATCATGAGTGGTCAAAACAGATTATAAAACGAAAGAAAAAGTTTCCAAACTAAACCTCCATTGGAAAAGTGCTAAGAGTCGGTACGACATATCTTGCTTTGACAGAGTTCAAAACCAGTTACAGAATCTAGTAGATGATGCTTTGTTTTTTTCGAGGCAACCGATTTTCTAATGAAGAAACATTGCCAGCCTATTTTGGCTCTATCGTTATTTTCGTGGCAATTGCTCATCTAAGCTTCAATCTATGTCCACCTAGCCAAACTTGAACAAAACACATTCGACTAGCTACAACAATTATCTACTATTTCCCTAGTCTTTATATGTGTCTAAATCTTAATGCAAATTCCATGAACAGAGTTTCTTTCCCAGAACTGCTCGCCTGTATCCCGGCCGATTGCAATATGGTAGCTTTCAATGTAAACACGTTCTTCTTGAGTCATACCCTTGAGTAATCAAAATTGTATCCCATCTACACCATTAATGATTACTAAATTACCACTTGACATTTCTAAACCCTTGCCCCGCGTAGACTTCGGACCTTGATAATGTGTTGCATTTGTGACAATATATATATATGTTTACATTGTGATGGCTTATAACCACTTAAATCCCAGAGAAGACCAGTCTTCAGTGCCAGCGAGTAATCAATGATAACGGGTTGTTGCGATAACCCATATTCATTTGCAATGGTTATCGGCAGAGCTCGTAGTCATTTTCAATCTAGAAAGACTTGTTGCTCGGCCTCTAGCGAAAAATGTATCATTAACGATTGTTGCGATAACGCAAAATTATTTCAAATATCATAAAAAGAGATGGAGAGAGATGGAAATTACAAAGTACCTGTTGTCTCTTGGACTCCAGAGCAATACATCTGGTATTTGTGATTTAGAAACCTTTTATGTTGAATTGGGTGAAAACTTCAACTTAACAAAATAAATCGTCTATGCAGAGCGATCGAGAGAACTGAAACTATACAGTGAATATTAGTATGGCGTGAATGACATGGAAATTCGTGAAGTGTTCCATAATTTTGCACGAATTCATGGGATTATAACTTGACACAAATCTTATAATCCCATTCTCAAAAAAAGAAGAAGAAGAAGAAGAAGAAGAAGAAGAAGAAAATCAGACAGGAAAATAGTACCTCAAAAATCGGATTGTACCCTAACTGACTATCGTCATGACAAGGGTTGCTTTCTTTGAGTCTAACACGGCCAAAATATGCAACAGGGAGGTCAAACTTCCAGGTCATGAATGCAAAAGTTCAGTCACTATAGCAGTGCAATTTTCAATCGCCTCTAATCCTTTGGAATAAACAAATAGAAAGTATCCCTTTTGGAACGTCCGTTGTATTACTTAAAAATGATAATAGATTTGGATATGGATTATAAATACGATATATGTAATATCCAATAAATATTATTTAAAACTTACCCATCAATACATCAGGAAGATTAATGAGAGAAAAAAGGGCTTCAGTTTATATATAGCGCACAGCCACCTAAAACACACAAACAATCGCCATCTTAAATTATACTTAAATCAAATAAGCTAATGTTCGTGCATTGCTTGCAGTTAGAAATCAAAAAAGAAACGTGTTCTCATTCCCCATGAAAAAGCTGGTTTAGGTGAGTACCGACGTTTGAAACGAGACCACGGCGTTTCCCTTAAAAGCATTTGTCTATGAAAACCGGATTTTATAACAACGGGTGGTCTAAATAGCCTATATTTGGTCGCTAGTGCTCCCCAACCTTAGTTGAGTTTAATAGGGCCTAAGAATGATTTAAGCCTTTTGTAACAACGGCTCATCCATATGACTTAAATTGTCTATCCATCTGTTCTAAATACTAGCCCAATCTAATAATATTTTCATGGGAATGTGTTTTGTTTTGTTTTTTTTATTACAAAATAAAGACGTTTATTATTATCGATGACCCAAGAATTGATTACATAATATTGTAAATTGAATTTTAAAAAAAAATTAATACTTCAATATTTTAAGTTATGAATTTATTATATTTTTTTACTAGAATATCTTCTATTCTTTTCCAGTTTTAACGACACGTCCTTTACATTTCCATGTTTAAGCTTAACAATATTACTTTTCATGCTCGCATTTTTCTATTGTAATCCATTATTTTTCTCAGGCTTCCAATAAATTCACTTGTTCTTTGTTTAATTTCAGTCTTATTTTTGTCCCCCATGAACACATATGTACGAAACTCGTCTGCTTTCAATGAAATCCTCCCAATTATCTACCTTTCATGTTTTCATTCTCTCTGTTTCACTTGTTCTTTCTCTTTCCGCCACAGTAATGAATTAATAATAACAGTAGTCGCTGAAGCGACAAAGTTGCTATGGAAAACAGTCTTAAAAAGCGTCGCTCGCCTCCTTATATATTTTTACGATTTTTAACGCCAGAAAATTCATCGTAACTTTTATGTTTTAGTGAACGGAAATTAAATATTTTTTTTTTACAATATAGTTAGAAAATTGATCAATAAACTGTTATAATTCTTTGAAATTTGGTCGGAAAAGGAGTGAGCGGTGACGCTCATAAGCAGTTCCAAATGACCCAAACTCCCACTTAACCATATATTCAAACACAACCGTGTTTTATATATATATATATATATATATATATATATATATATATATATATATATATTTATATATATGTGTGTGTGTGTATATATGTATATATATGCATATATGTATATATATGTATATATATATATATATATATATATGTATATATGTACATATATATATGTATATATGTATATATATATATGTATATATATGTATATATATGAATATATATGTGTATATACATATGTATATATATATGTATATATATTAATATATATATACATATGTATATAAATATAGAGGTATATGTATATATGTATATATATATGTGTGTGTGTATATATGTATATATATGTATTTATATGAATATATATGTGTATATATATGTATATATATGTATATATATGTATATATATTAATATATATACATATGTATATAAATATAGAGGTATATGTATATATGTATATGTATATATATATATATATACATATATATATATATATATATTAGTTTAGTCTTATATGGTACAACCAATTGAAAAATGTTTTAAATGTATTAAAACGAATTGGCAAATATGATTAACAGAAACATATTAATGCAGTTTAATTTCGACATTTACGCGAATTCTTGTTTTCGATATTGTTTAAACTGAAGACATTTAGTATTGCAATAATTTTTATTTTATTTGAAAATTCTACAGTGCACTTTCCGTAACATGCTGCCGCTCCATAACCGTCGAGTAAACTCTTCAGTCCAACTATAAATTGTTGATACACTGGAAAAGCATAGTTTTGCGTGAAAAAAAAAAACAAAAAAAACGCTTCTTATGCAATCCATAACTTAAAGAATGTTGGTGTCGTTGTCATTATTTATGATGATTATTCTGGTCATTGTGATAATCTTCTTGACTTTTTCAAATACATTTCCTTATTCTATCCAAATATAGACAAAAGAAAACGTTAAAACTGGTCGGAAATCAATGACGCTTACAAGCTATGTTAAGCTTATATATCAATTGCAGTTACAAATAAACACTTACGAAGGAATATGATATATATAACTAGGTTGAACGGCGCTTATAAGAGGTTAACGAAGAATAAATACACACACACATATACATATGTGTTTGTGTTTTAATGTGTGTGTGTACATATATAAACACGAATGATAATTTTTTTTTTACATATGGGCTGATAAAATGTGGCCGATTTTCTAAGTAAAACGAAAGTCGAGGCGAAAACGCTATTTAATTGTATCTTGCGTTAAAGAAATCAACAAGAAACACACACACATGTATATATATATACACACATATATATATGCATATATAATGTATATATATATATATATATATATATATATATATATATATATATATATGTATATAGTAATGAAATCAAAGGGATGTAGTGTTTACTCTTCATACGCAATGGTAAAATTATATATAGATAATTTAATCCCAGTCGAATACAAAAGCTCTCCCTCTCTCTCTTATATATATATATATATATATATATATATATATATATATATATATATTCACCCACACACGCACACACAGACACACATGTATATATATATATATATATATATATATATATATATATATAAAGATGATATTGAAAGATTATACTGAGTACTTAATATCCTGTCAATAACACACATGCACACACACATACACACACACACACACACACACACACACACACACACACACATATATATATATATATATATATATATATATATATATATATATATATATAAAGACGCTAGTGAATGATTATACTTTGTCTATAATACCCTGACAATACCATATATATAATCGAATTGTTTGTTTCATTTTTTTAACCTAAATTCTTTCGCTACCGCTAATTCTGAAAGACGTTAAATTTAAATAGTTATCGTTTCTCCAAGAACTGCACGGGCTTATTTTAATTACGTGTTTATGATTATACGCCATACTCACTAATATATCCGTTATAATCTAATAGGAGAGTAGTGTCTTTATTAAAACGATTGCATATTCTATTTTAGCGTATATATATGTATATATATATATATATATATAATATATATATGTATATATATATAAGTATATATATATATATGCATATATATGCATATATATATATGTATATTTATATGTATATATATATATATACTTAGCATTGCTCGATCGTAAAATACGCTTAAATATGATATTTTAATTAATGCAGATTTTGCATTTATTATTATGTATTATCGAACCGATTATATATTAATGATTTAAAATGTTTTTAAAATATGACTGGTTCGAACAAAAAAATTTTGCTAATGATTTACGTTTTACTTTTCCGTTATCCCTGGACTTTGCATATACATTTACTGCGAGCTAAACTTGTTTTAACAAATCAATAGCAATTACGACACACATGCGTATTCGTAATGCTGCCTTTCGACCTTCAACTGGCGAATTCAATTTTTTTTAATTTTTACACTTTTGGAAATGTTTTTGCTAAAACCCAAATGTAAAGTTTCGCATGGGTTTCATGTGTGTAGAACAAAAACTGACAGAGGAGTTTGGTAGGCAAAATCTTTTAAACAAATATAGATGTGCGCACACATAAATATATGTAGAAAGAAGTTACTGTTTACTATCTTCTTTTTACGCAAGTATAAATCATTTACAATACCTGCATGAATATAATTGCATGTAATAGTTCACTAAAATCCCATACAGAAACTATATTTCCAAACACAATTTTTAATCTCTAAGATATTTTATCTTTTAGACGTAATCCACTACACTAGTTTACTCTAATTAGTTCTTCTCTCATAAAATGTATATACATGTATATATGACATCTAATTTACATAAGGAAAACACGCTGTTCTCCCCCATCATTATATATAGCCCCAATCCTCCGACTCTCTCGTCAATGACCATCCCTCTTGAAGAAGCCCGCATAAATCGGGCGAAACCTTGAGTATCCAGGTCCTTCCACCTCCATTTTATTTCATATATATATATATATATATATATATATATATATATATATATATATATATATATATATATATAAATATTTGTAGGCATCGACACTCAGTCCTGCTTCGTTGTATCACATCTCATAAGTGCCGCTAGACTAGCATATCTCACGAGCCAAGAATTGAACCTAGAACTGTCGTGTTGACAGTCGACAGTTCTCCTACTCGACCACAGAAGGGACTCCCGCAAATAACTCGTCGGAATGTCTATTTAAATATACATCCGCCACCACTCTCGCCGTGCTCAAATCGCCTGTTTGTAAATAAACAAACAACGAGCTTCACATTTTCAGCTAATTAAGTAGCG
Organism: Euprymna scolopes; assembly: GCF_053919585.1. Classification (NCBI taxonomy): domain Eukaryota; kingdom Metazoa; phylum Mollusca; class Cephalopoda; order Sepiida; family Sepiolidae; genus Euprymna; species Euprymna scolopes. Next base: position 20,819,898 of record NC_136493.1, read on the forward strand.
GGTATATATATATATATATATATATATATATATATATATATATATATATATATATATATATATATACTATCATCCACATACACTAATGTTTTGTTGCATCACAACTCATTAGCGCGACTAGTAATGCATCTCTTTCCAGCCGTGTATCGAACCTACAACCGTCGTATTGACAGTCGGCAGTTCTAATCCTCGGACCACTAATCAGTCACTGCCCGCAAATAGTTCTCCTCAAATTCCTATTAGATTAGCATTCGCGCATCGCGCAGTGCTCAAACTATCAGTTTGTTTACTAACAAACAGCGGGGATGTTTAATTACAAAATAGAGGTGTGAACATGAATACTATTATTTCTAGAATAAACCTATGCAGATAAAACTATATACGAGATAGTGCATCAGTATATGGAAGGAGTTAAAGAAGGTTTGTAAATTGTGATTTCAGCATTTATGGTTTGCACATAAAGAATAAAAGATAATGCTAATTGTTTCTTTATTCCATGTAGTTTCAAAAATGTGTTCTTTTCTCTGGATAAAAAGAGTGAACACAAAAATTATTTGTATAGACTATCTACAATTCTGCTGGTTATATCAATATTTGAAATCTTGAAATAAGTTATATTCGATATATATATATATATATATATATATATATATATATATATATATATATATATAAATTCCCGTTCACATACACCTTTCAGGATAAAGCTAGAACCCAGAACTAGATAGAATCGAGCAATTGCATCGACAACGGACAACGCCAGACCCAAAGTGGGTTTCGATGTACTGCATCTCATCTGGGTTCGCGCCTATGTCGGAGCACGTCACTGATGAGATGCAGTACATCGAAACCCACTTTGGGTTTGGCGTTGTCCGTTGTCGATGCAATTGCTCGATTCTATCTAGTTCTGGGTTCTAGCTTTATCCTGAAAGGTGTATGTGAACGGGAATTTATATATCTATCTATAATCTCCTCTTAATATCTAATATATATATATATATATATATATATATGTATATATATATATATATATATATATATCATATAATATAAAGCTGAACGTCTGTGTGTGTGTGTGTGTGTGTCTGGTCACGAATAGGCTCCTATATGGTTGACTATTTTAAAAAACTGATTACATATACGGATAGAAGATGTATGGAGGATCAGGAATGGGTATGTTTGATCTGGCAGAACATTGGTTCATACAAATTGTTGGGTCTGCGTTTGAGCCTATCCTCCACAGTATGGAAATAGAAAATGAAATAAAAAAACGTTTAGAAGGGCTTTTGATATAGATGCACATAAGAATACATTGATAAGTATGTTTCAACTTAAATAGGGATGGTATAATAAAATTGTGAGGGCTGTGTTCGCGCCTGTACTCCATGGAAATATGGCGCAAACTTTAACAAAGACTTTTCATATCTATTTGCGTAAGTATACCTTGATAATTATGTTTCAGTTTGAAGAAAGATGGTATAATAAAATTAGTGGGTGTTCATTCGCGCCTGACCTCAATAATATGTAAATATGTCACAAAGTTAAGGTCTTTAAAAAGGGGTGAGGGTCCACAATAACACCTTAACTTTAATCTTAATTTACATAAGCTTTTATTTATTTATTTAGTGTAATCATATTGTGTAGAATAAATTCACTTCATAAATTGACGTTCTTATAAAAGTGTAAGCCAAAAAAAAGTTGGAACTTTAGATAATTCTCGACACAAATTTTGCATAACTCTGTTTTTTGCTTATCCACTTGCACGTGGCACTCTTTCGAAAATAGATGAATAGATAAATAATAAAAAAATAAGAACGTTACTTATTATTGTGTCAATAGAAGGAAAAACTCCTGCATACGTGATTATGTGTCTTTTTAAAAACATTTACATAACGTTTTTATTTTTTTTTATATATCTGTTTAAGCTTTTTTGTCAGTGTACTAGAAGGAATTCAGTTGATTACAACCCTTTCTGCGTGTTCTCTACATTAGAATAGTACAACCCTGAATCCGACGGCGCAATAATACACCGTTAAATACTGTAAAACTGAAACTAAACTGTTCTGCTTGAAAAGGGGTTCCATTTTCCTCTTATTCATATTTATATCGATTCTTTGCTTTAAAAAGCTAAAGTAATTACGTGGTTACTTTTTTATATCCCATTTTGCTCTTTCGGATTATTATACTAAAGTAAGTAAAGCTTCATTATTTTTCCAAAGTGTTACTGCTTCTTTGTTTTTCGATATCTTGTCGATATTATTTAGTAAGAGTGTTTAGCAGAAAAGCCATCAAAAGACTATCCGAAAAAATAAATATACAATAAATAAATGTTACCATAGTCAATAAAAGTTCAATTCATGTTTTTTTGTATGCTCTTTACTTGAAATAATTTCAGCGAACTGAAATTAAAACGAAATTTGAGGCGATAACTACTTTAATGATTTTTTTTATATAAACTACACATGCCATAATCGAATATTCCTCAAGCATAAAATAACGGAAAACATTAAAATGTGTTTATAAATATTCCTTACGTTGACGGACCTCTCTTAAATTGTTAACACAGAATGCTCAGGTGCCCTTCCTTCAAATTGAAAACGGGGCTCTCCATTTCTAATTCGCTGACATTTTGATTTTTTTAAACCGGTTCCTGAATTAAAAAAAAAATGTTTTTTTACAAACTAGTTAAAAATACAAACCAATGAACTTTTCTACCATAAAAGTAAATATCTTGACTATGGTTACATTTATTTCTTGTATATTTATATTATTATATATATAACATTTTCTCTTTGTAAGGAAACATCATTTTGTTGGTCACTCTTGGCTACGAATAGAAACAAAGTTTATATAAAAATTATATTTTCGCGACAATTATCTTTACTTTCATTATATTTTGCTTAGGGTAAACTTTTTGAGTATCAAAACCTATCTCTTTACAACCCCTCCTTTTCATAACCTATCATACTTTCATCAATCACACTCCATTTTCTGTAGGCTGTTTTTGAACACAGTCAACGATGGGTACTTCTGCTAGTATATATATATATATATATATATGTATATATATATATATATATATATATAATTATAGTTATAAATTATCATTTTCGATATCTACAGACACTAGTGATTCATCCTTCCGCCACTCATTATGCGATTTCAACATCCTACCCCCCAAGAAGTCATCTATGTCTCCCTTTGCAAGAAAGATTACCACAGTTATGTTATCAATCGCAACAATATTTAAGTGAACTTTAACCATTTATAAAGACAGAAACATAATTATATGTCGACCTACAATGACCGATTGCCTAAATGTCACAGTCACGCACATAAGCCAACTGACTTTTCATTTACAGACATTGCTCCACACATGAAATATGTTTCCTAAAAAGCGGAAATATTTATAAGTATAAATAATTGTTATAAACTAGCGGGAAGGACGGTGACATGTTTTTTCCTGGGCGTAAATTACGCTTAAATAGGATCTTTTAATTGGTCTAGATTTTGCATATATTATTGTAGAGTCGTGATTTAAAAAAAGAAACAAAATCGAGGTGGCATCAGTTAGAATCGAAAATTGAGCATTGGTGGCGTTACCTCTGTACCAATGTGACACTCATGTGGACGGATTAAAATTTAACGGTGATAAATAAACTAGGATGGATGTACAAAATTTATAACGGTTTTATTCCATTTTTGACACCTTTAAATTTTAACCGGTGAAAGATCAATAAAAGAAAGGTTCGTAAAAAATCATTTGAGGTGCATAGGTCTTCTATGCGACTTTATTTTCCCATGCTACAGAGGTTGAAAATATGGGGAAAGACAGGCTGATATGTAGCATTTTATATATGAGATGTTATACGTATACAAAAATAATGTTCAAATCGAAGTCCACGCATGAAAATATATTTAGATAATAGCAAGATTCAAATCAATAATGTTGTTTGCGACTTTGTAAAGTCTGTAAATATATTGCTGGAATCTATATCCGTTATCTTGAGGTAATAATCGGCTGGTATGGATCGATGGAGATATTTTATTATAATAAAAGATAATAAATATATATTTTTGTATCTATACAATAAAGAATATGTCGATAATTATTTATTCGTGTAGGAAATGATCAAAAATGTTCCCATTAAACAATTAGAATAGGATGTTCAAAAGGTCATTTAAAGTCTTTTAACTTAAATAGATTCCTTATTTATCAAGATATTTCTTAATTTAACACAAGACATTGGGACATTTAGAACCAAAAAAAGGAGATGAAAATATCAAACAATGTTTATTTATGAAAAATAATGTCTTTTAATTATTGCCCATTTTCTAGCTTCGCATATTTGTGTTATTTCCAAAACATGATTCATGACAGATTGCAAAATCTCTGGATCGCGATTTAACTCCCTTATTTCGTTCCTGATGTTTTCTTCAATTCCTGCGATGTTTGGGGTTTTGTGTTTCGAGGTCTGCCAGCTCACCCAATTAAATAAGGAAGTCCAATCGCAATACAGAAATTCTGCAATCTGTCATGAATAATAATTTGGAAATAGCACAAATATGCGAAACTGAAAATGGGCAACCTAAAAATGGCATTTTTTTTTCATGAATAAAGATTGTTTGAAGATTGCATTTTTTTTTAAATTATCCAATGTCTTAGTCAGATTTTGCATAAATTACAGAAATCTATCATCAAAATTAAAGAATGTTTAAGTTTCAAAAACTTTCAGTTACTTTTTGGACACCTTGTATTTAAATGATATCAGCTTGTATTACATGCATAAACTTTTATAAAATAGAACTTGCCTTAATGCTATTATAAAAAATATGCATGGATGTCTTTTATTAATAAACATATAGGTAACCACTTTTTGAAACATTATATATATATATACATATATATACATACATATATATACATATGTATACATACATATATACATATATATACATATATATACATACATATATATATACATATATACATATATATACATATATATATACATATATATATATACATATATATACATATATATATATATGTATATATATATGCGGCAGTGAATTAACAATGTTTTGAATATTGTCCAAATATCTAAGTTCAATTTGTTTACACAAAGAGCATCGCTTTATACGCTATTGACAATTTGTATATTACCTCCCAATATGCTCAACCCAGGATAGAGAGCATTATAATTATTCACAATTTCTAGCATTAACATTAAAGTATAAAAACACATCTCCAGATATTTATTCATTCTATTATACACTGACATTACTTGCTCGTAAAACATATTAAAATATGATATTTTAATTTACAAAAATTACACATTTATTTTGTTGAGCAATTTATTTAATATTATATTGTGCCCAATATATAGACATGAATTAAAAAGTAATATATTTTAGTGCCATCAGCTAGAATCGAAATTGAAACCAATACACAAGAAACCATATTTTCATGATTAAAACTATGTCTACAAGTGACACAAAGACTGAAGTATATTTGTACTCAATGTTATTGGATTGTGGAAAAGGAATGTTATTTTTTTAATACAAGCTGGTTGCCATGTCAACAATGTTCTTTGGTAGACAAGTTACAAAGAAGTGCGGTTGAACGGTCTACAGAGTTTTATATTTGTATAGATACTAGACTCATATCGATTGAAAGATTATATATATTATTTATATATTTGTTTTTAAAAATGACATTTTATTGATTAACTATTAGTTGTGTCTGGTTTTTAAATGAATCCTTTTTTTTTTTGCAAATTTAACATAACAAATAAATCAATATATATATATATATATATATACTTATATATATGTATATATAATATATAACAACTAAATCAAAATAGTTTTTATTTCAATATTTTATTTCCATATATTTAGCATTTCTGAAGAAATATTCCTATGTTTAGAGGACCAATTTTGTTTTCAGCAAGTTTCAATCTATTTTTGTTGCAAGTAAAAGAGCATATTGGTTCGTTTCTTTTTGTCTTTGACGGCCACATTTATAAAACGATACATTCGTATTGTAATTAATTAAATGTCAATATCTTCATATGTCAATATCTTCCTATGTATACGATTAAATGAGAAAAAAGATTATTTCGGATTTGGTTAATTTCAACGCATACAATATCAAGCTTTTCACCATAAATGCTCTGATCCTTACTCCACTCCGATTGATATGAATGGTTCTCCTATAAAAGAGACTTCCTGTTTTGACGTACACCTTGGTCTGATCTTTACTCCTGGCCTAAAATTAAAGACTTACATCAAATCTTTTGCCAAAGGCGCCGATAAAATGCTTGCATCATTTTACCATTATACGAGATATCTATCTCATAACGAACTCCTCTACACGCCAGATACGTCCCTAAATCATATCTGGGTGGGAGCTGCTCGGAGCACCTTTCCTTCCTTGACAAAGTTCAAAACCGGATTGAAAACCGAGTAGGTGATGTTCTTTTTTCTTCTTCGCAACCTCTTTCGCACAGAAGAGACGTTATGAGCCTAACTCTGCTCGATCGTTATTTTCATGGGAAGTGCTCGTTTGAGCTTTGATCTGTGATCCCCTCTTGCCAAACTTTAACAAAAAGCACTCGCATTGCTACGACCACTATCAACAGTTCTTCCCCACTATCTATCAGTGCCTAAATCTAAACGCAAATTCAATGGATAAAGTTTTTTTTTTCGTAGAACTACCCACTTGTGGAACTCTGCTTTTCAGTTGAATTCAAGTTCAATGTAAACAAATTTCTATTTTAGGGGCGCTCCCTCTTAATAATCCATGTCAAACTAATTTCCACCACCAATTAATAATACGATGTTTTTTAGAGACTACCATACACTCATTAAGCCTTATAGTCGAGTTGCTTTCGAGAGATGATACGTGATGATTCCCAATATACAACAAAGTTATTATTAGGCTTAGGACAACAGCATATTCGTTTCATTGCTTTTGCTCTCGAGTATATATCCGTCAATATCATATTTGCTTTCATATAAAGTAATGTGGTTATTAGTTGATTAACTGTGTCTGTGCCGGATATATACTCGAGAGTGAAAACAATGAAAAAGAATATGCTGTTTTCATAAGCCTATTTATGAATGAAACATTTTATAAAATTTCAAATGAATGTTTTAAGAATTTAAATACACAACTTTTCGAAGCGATAACAAGCTAGCAAAGTCACCACGTGGAAATAGAAACGTATATATGCTGCCAGTCTATTTCATAGACACTTCTGTTGACAGTGTACACATTTGTATGTACGGATAATTTCTACATTAATTGAACTTTGTGGCGCATTAAAAACGGGCAGAAGTTATAGGCCGTTGAATTACAATGAAGGGTTCATGCCAATTTATGGTTTCATATGGTTAAATTTGTGATTATTCTTGCAAAAATCTAATCATTATCACCCTCTATTAATCCCTAATTGCTTATCACACGAACACTATAATACTTAGTTCGCTGTACCTTAAAAGTACAGACAAAAGTAAAGCATTATCAACCAGTAGTTTCCGATAAAATTTGTAGAGTAAATGTAGTAGTGTGATAATTAATACCTATTTATCTTTTACTGTGTCTCGAACAGAGTAGGCTGCTTCGCCGTATCATTAGAAACGTCTGTACAAAATCTCAGCCAGATCGGCTCATTACTTTCCGAGAAACTTCTAGAGTAAATATGGTGTTTTGATTATCAATCCATATTTATCCTTTACTGTGTATCGCAAGTATACCATAATACTTAATTCGCTGCAATGTATTATAACTAGGACTATGACAACAGCATATTCTTTTCATTGTTATGACTCTTGAGTATATATCCGACACACTTAGGCACAGTTAATCAACCGAGCACCCCATCACTCTATATAAAAGCATATAAGATATTAACGGATACATCCTCGAGAGTCAAAACGATGAAAACAATATGCTGTTGTCCCAGGCTTATCATAACAAATGTCCATACAAAATGTCAGCAAAATTTACCAAGTAGCTTCCTAAAAAACTTCTAAAAAATGTAATATTGCGGTGATTAATTCCTATTGTCCCTTATTAATCTCTAACTCTACATCGAGCGGATACCATAATACTTAGATCTCTACACCTCATAATAACAAAGGAAAATGCTTAATTTCAAACAGACTGGTCTAGTATATTCCGAGAAAACTTCTTGGGTAAATTGTACATCGTGCTGGCTAATGTATTAATCTCTCTTCATTTATAACAGTGCATCAAATGAATACTATAATACTAATACAAATGATATAATACTATAATACACTATATACTATAATACTAAGTCGCTGCATCTAATCCTAACAATGGTTAATCTCTAATTTCAGTCAGATCGCACAGCAGTGTCCGAGAAAAAGTCTTAAGGACAGACAGACAAACAGACACACAATCTAACATAAATTTGAAGTGATATGTGTTACATACCAAGCGATCACGGATTTTGTACTGACCAGACACAACAGCGTTCATCTTCGGGGATCTTACGGAAATAGGTGTGTCAACAGCTACTCATTGTAAACGACTCAATGTGTACATTCGTTACCGAAACTTTATTAAATAATCAAATTTTAATGAAGAGTTTTCGATTAATTATAGCTTTATTTCATAAGAATTACAAGAGCGGAAGTTTGACGGCAATTTATGCGGGGACAAATAGCGCACACACACACAGAAGTTTACAAATATGTTATTCCTGACTAAAGCGAGTCTCTTTTTTTTTTTTTTTATATACGCATCACCACATTATCAAGGCCCAGAGGCCACTCAAGGATAAGGGTTAAAGAGTGTACAGTAGAAATTGGACAATATAGTAATCATTAGTAATGAAAATTTGGTAAATTTGATAACTTATATGGAACGGCTAGTCAAGAACTTATTTACTTTAGACTTGAAGACAGCCATGTAGTCAGCCGGAAAGCAGGAAAACGGAAGACAATTCCACAGGCGTGCAGTTCTAAGAAAGAAGCTTTGTTCATGGAATCTACGTTTAGGTTTAGGCACAGATAAAGAGTGGGGGAAATTATTGATAGTGTTTACAGCTAGACGAGTGTTTCTTGTGAAAGTTTGGCGAGGGGGGACCATAGATTGAAGCTCAGTTGAACACTTTCCATGAAAATAACGATACATCAGAGACAAACTCGCAACATCTCTTCTGTGAGATAGAGGTTGCAAGGAGGAGAAAAGGGCATCTCCTACGAGGCTACGAAGTCTATTTTGAATGCAGAGGTAGATCGGATATAAATGTACGGAAGCTATCCCAGTCAGCCTTAGTGTATCGATATACTGTACGATGAAGAGGTACGTCTGGGGACTTATTACATTTCATTTTTATCTTAACTGATACATCTGAGTGGTCGGAAGATCCAAGAGGCGACAGAACAGAAACTGAACATAGTTCATGGCAAGTTGTAAGAAAAAGGTCTACTAGGCTCGCATACTGGCCGTCATTATCGGGCACACGGGTAGGTTCTTGAACAATCTGAGTGAGGTCATAGGCAATGGAGAAATCATGACAGAATCTCCCCTCATCATCGGTCTTGTTTGAGTGGGTCAACCATTCGACGTTGTGAACATTGAAGTCTCCACATACGTGAATGTTAGCTGAAGGATAAGTAGAAAGGACTTGGTCAATTTTCTCAGATATGCTTTGAAAGATAGTAACTCCGCTGTTGTGGGGGCGATAGAGAGTAAATATAAATGCAGTAGTGTGAGCTAAAGCAACCCGGAAGCACATATAGGGTAAGTTAGGATCTTCCCTGGAGATGTCCCTCCCACATGGAAAGCTATCTTTAATATAGGCACATATTCCATGCCCATGGCGATCTTGGGGTCAGATTTAGAAGTTAAGTTTGAGTATCCTGTAATTGCAAACTCATATAGGGAAATAGCCTGTCCAATGCCAGTTTCACTTAAAAATAAAAGGTCTGGTTTAGTCTCCTGTAATTGGGTTTCAACCCCTGGAAGGTTAGAACGAAGACCCCCAATATTGGAGAAGGAGACATGGTAGTTGGGGTCTACGTTGGAAGTTGTAGAACCGGGTTTTATCGTGTATTTTTTCTTGAAACTTGTCATGATGAAATTTTGGAATTTGTGGACTAGGTCGCCAGATTTACTTAGAGCAGGACAGAGAGGGGAAACTAAGAGAGAAAAAGAAACGAAGAATTTTTTTTTTGTAGCACATGATAAGGTAAAGCCGTAACAATTACCCACTAGTATGGCATCGAGAGGCCCCACCAGAAGCTACTGCATGGTCCAGATTCCATTCACCAAATGGCAATACAGCAGCCCTAGTACTTTGCACCTGCTGATAGGACAGCCTCCTTAGTGGTTAATCCAAGGTTCGGGTCCCTGACTATCAGGCGGATAACGTCAGCCCAGACAAAACGTTTACCTCCAGCACCCTTACTAGTGACATGGCTACAAGGATAGACATAGAAACAGAAAATTTCCACCAACTCTGCCAACTGTTCGCGCAAAATACTGCCAACCTAGAAAACAGCTTTTTCTTCTCCCTTTGTCAGAAAAATCACTCATTAAAAAATGAGGACTGAGGGACAAATAAGAAGAAGCGAGAGTAACAGGAGCTGCCGATAACGCATCCACAATGCGTTTTCTACTCTCCATTAAAAAAAAAACAAAAAAAACCTATTAAGTATTGTATTTAATAAAAGTCCAACGGACGTGTTTAAGGGAAAGTATGGTGATAGATTCCCCTCTCACGAACTAAAAATGAGTACAATTAGGTAATCTATTTTTGCTATCAACTCCGTAGATAAAAAAAAGCTAGCATTTAATACAACAGAAATACATAAATTAAATACTGAAATAAAATGTAGTTATTAATATTTGAATCTAAAAATAAAAAGTGCGAATTAGTAGAGAAAATCACTTATCACAACAACGCTTCCGTCTCCAAACTGCAAACTAGTGAAGAATTTAACTTTTAATAGCGTTCAGAAGATTTTTTTTTAAAATTAACCGTTAAGAGAAAGCGTGATTTTATTCTGAACTTTAACTAGTCACGTTTTAAGAAACTTATGATATAAAAGAAAAGCGGATGGGGGGGGGGTTCTTCCGAAGTTAGTTGGTCTCTTTATATGTATTGTGATTCAATGACTTTAACAAGTATGGCTCGGATTATATGGATTATTCAAACTCCTGTTCTTATGTTGAGTTATGTTAGGTTGAGTTTCATTTTTACAACGTGTATGTTAATGTAGCCTGAAATGCATATTTTCGAACTCGGAAATCTTCGTCTCTACACGGAACCCATTATTTATTTCACGGGGCTAGGATGCCCCTGTCCCGTCAGCCTTGAGTATAAGTCTTAAGTAATTCGCAATTGTATTTTAAGTGATACATGCACTGCGGAATCCACAAATAATTTAATAAATCATATATACCAATATATTAATCCGCATCTACAATTTTTAGAAAGGATACTATGCTATTGCACTCTTTTAATGTTCAACTATTTTCTATATTTAAGAATAACATATGGTTGTTTAATGTACAATAAAAAACGGCAGTGTAGTATCTGTTGAACTGATACTGACCTCACAAAAATTATCGCCTCCTTTGTGACGGGTATTTTAGTATATGTTCGTTTATCATTATACAGCCCTCAGAGGCAGTACATCCTTCATTGTGGGGTAGCAGTATAATGTTAGGTATTCGCTGTTGCCAGTTGTTTTAAATACATTTGTCTAATCAACATAATTGCGTACATCTACTTTTATCGCTGGTGCAAGAGATATATAAACTGACACCGATTAAAACACAACACAGATGATCTATAAAAACATATATTGTTTTGATTTCACACCAACAAATCCGCGTTTGGTTATAAATTATTAATGCTGTTTTGACGTTTTTAAAAGGTGGGTAGGGTGGTGTGAGTTTAGGAGGTTGTCAGGCGGTGAATATGTGGTTACACAACCTCTCTCTCTCTCTCTCTCTCTCTCTCTCTAGCTCTCCCTCTCTCCCTCACTGACCGACTAACTCTTTCTATTTGTAACGATTTTATTCATATAAAAATTCTGTTCCTAGTGGAATGTTTACTATTTCTGTTGTCTATTTTTCAATTTTTTACATATATACTCTCACATATTTCTGGGTCAAATTATGCATTCCGGTAAACAATGGTGGAAAATCCCGCGTTTTTCACATCGAATCTATTTGCATGTCTGCAACCCATCCAAGTTTTTCCTCCCGTGGTTGCCTGCCAATATCTAACATTACGATATGTTCATTCATAAATATGCAGCCGAAGATTTTTGTTTAGTAATTAAGTATAAATCCCAAGTAATTCGCCTTTGCATTTTGAGTATCGCCCATACTGGGAATTAAACTTTTAACACCAGAAGAATGCAACTTAGAACTGAATTACGAAGTTTTAATATCCGTTACGCCTTAAATGAATGTTGTTAGATGTACTTACACGCATTACTATAGATCCTTATGTATTAGTACAGCTTACTCTATTTAAGTCTGGGGTCAAAATAAAACTAAGAAGTATCAACAACAGTACAAGAACAACTTATTCAATTGGTATCCCAGCAATTGTAGATTTATTTCGATCTGAGTTATAGTAGTATGTTGCACTGGCTCTGTTGGTGTGCAAAATGTTATAGTAGTATGTTGCACTGGCTCTGTTGGTGTGCAAAATGTTATAGTAATATGTTGCACTGGCTCTGTTGGTGTGCAAAATGTGATTTCATGGTTTTGTGCTAAAAAAATATACCTGAGGTTTCTTGGTGTATTTATCATCCAAATGCATATCTTATGTTGCGTTTTCTTCTTGCTTTTGTTAGTTCCAAAGACTGCAAATGTTTTCAATCTTCGTTAGACAATAAAAATAAATGTTTATACTTTTGCTTTCACAAAGAGAGGACAGTATCCGCAGGTGTGAAATTAGATCTAGTGCTGCCTACCAACGAACCTTCCGATCTGAGTCAGTGCAAAATAGATAAAGGTTGTAGACAGAATGATTTGAGGTATAGAGGTAATCTCAGCTGTTGAAAATGCTTACCTTTCAGCCTTGAGTCATACGTAAGTTCATACTCATATTATTGTTAGCTGCTTTCTTCTGTGCGGGTCTTTTTTGCGAACTTTCCAGACTGCGGGAACGTGGTCTGCAAGTAAGTTCTTTGGCATTTTTCATTGTCAGAATTGTAGAAAACTAAGAACGTTTATCCGATTCGATCTTTGTTTCAAATCACTGATCAGTATTGTGGGGAGAAGACTTTACCGAATAAAATGTTTTTTAAAGCTACTTCGAATCCCGGATACCACTCGATAGTAAGCGTTAAGGGATGTCAGGTGAGGCATGTCATAATTATCGGTGATGAAAGAAACTGAGTGAATTCATTTATTCAGATAACGCCTCACCAAGAAACTGTTTACTTTCATCCTGAAAACAGCTATGTTATAGTCGGCTGTGAATCAGCTTATCGAACAGTTCTCGGGGAAAAATGTTTCTTTCGATGAATGTTTGTTTAGTTTTAGGCACAGACAGATCGTAAAAGAACATTGTTTATCGTCTAATCTGGTATTTGCTTTAAAAACCTTACCGAATGTGGGACAGTGAATGAAGATAAGTCGAGCATCTGCTATGGAAATAAGGATAGAGTAGATTTGGATTCGCAACGACACTTTTGTAAGAAATAAGAAAAATGAGGAGAAAAATAACAATGTTCACTAGATTTCGAAGACGTTTTTTTTTATTATTCTGTAGGCACAGTACTCCATGTTAGGACGTATTTATCTCGTATACAGGTAGAGGATGCTATCGGGATTCAGATACATTCTGGATCCGTAGGATAGTCCAACAGTTTTCCCGGCAAACTTGACAACGGATCTGATGAATGTACTTAGCATGGGGATCTGACGTAGTCCGGGAGTAAATGAGGGTCAACAATATTTCCAACCTCTTGGAAACATCTAAACGGCAATATATATATATATATATATATATATATATATATATATATATATATATATATATATATATATATATACATTAACGCGAATATAATATAATTCACCGATATGTAATAATTCTTATTCGCTTGTAATGTAGTAGCGAAACCTGAAATCGATAGAATCAATTGTCTGGATTTTTAACATAAGTTAAGATATTTTAATGTTATAATTATATGGAAATATCAAGTTTTCAATATCACTTATGTTTATGAGTATGGTATTGGTGTATTTTATTGAATTGCAAAGATCATCGATAAGCCTATGTTTGGCAAATTTGACCATCTATACATTCGTGTGAGTGAAATCGATAACTACTATTTAATCATATCATAACAAAATATTATGTAGTAAAATGTTCACACGACCAGTGCTCCTAACGAACTGCCAACTTCTTTCATTCGCTCTTCTTTGAACGGTGTAAGGTCACATCCGTTTCTCCCAATTAGCACAGCTTCATAAATTCTAATCTCAAGTTCAGAAATTTGACACCAACTGCATTTTCTTTTATTCTCGACTAATCGTCTTGTATAGTTATGTGTTGAATCGCATAATATATATTAACACGCTTATGTTGTCTCTGATAGCCTGTGATGATTTAATCTCCAAGTACAGTGCCATGATTCACTTTGTGAATCGGAATAGATAATCAGTGATTTATTACTTTCTAAATAGTTTGGTAATAAATATACGCTTCAAATTGAGATCTGATTTGTACTATCCTTCTTCTATCCTTCAATCCCCCTTGACTTAGAAGAGATACTTTGTTTGGTACGAACCGATTTTGGGCCTACGTATCTATATATAATCATCAACATATACTGTTTCTCTGTATCACAACTCATCAGTGCGGATAGAATTAGCCACTACCTCAATCCAGAATTGAAACTAGACCGTCTCAGCGGCAGTCAGCGTTTTCAATCATTACGCTATTTGCATACTGTTACAATGGATGCGAAATTACGATGTTTAAACATTGTTCAAACATCATTTTTTTACAAAGGAGTCACCGCTTATCAAGGCCCGAAGGCCACTCGAGAGTAAGGTAAATGAGTGTACGGTTGTCAAAGAGAATATGTTGAAGTTATCGTTATTAGAAGAAATTTAGTAAATTGGATTACTTAAGGGAATCAAAAGTTTGTTCACGTTGGATTTGAAGGCAAACATATTGTAGTCAGTTTGAAAGCAGGCAAGCGGAACAAAGTTCTACAGGCATGCTGTTCTAAGAAAGAAGATTTGTTCATGGGATCTACGATTAGGCTTAGGCAGAAATAAAGAGTGGGAGAAATAATTGAATGTAGTTTCAGATAGACGAGTGTTTTTCGTGAGAGTCAGGACAGAAGGGAAATAGGGGGGAGTTGGAGAGACGAGACAAGGATATTTCCCGCTAGGCTACGAAGTCCATTATTATTCTGTTAAGGGAGGATGAGCTGCTTCTATCAGCTCCTGCCCAGATATAGCAACAGTACGCAATCCTTGGACGTATTTGGCTCATACAGATAGAAAATTGCATCACTAGTGAGTTATCTACTGGTACAGTAGAACGAACCCACCATTTTTCTAGCAACCCTGGAAACAGATTTGATGTACGTGTTCCATATCAGATCAGAAGTAAAGGTCAGACTTAGAAGTTTGTCAAAACGTAGAGCCTCTCCAAGACGAGAGGCATTCATTTCTATTGATGCCAGACTGGTATCAGAGCGTTGATTATTGAAAGATAGAAGCTT
>NC_136493.1:20840650-20908150 GCF_053919585.1 Euprymna scolopes
TGAGTCAATAACTGGATACATTTTATATATATATATATATATATATATATATATATATATGTGTATATATATACATATGTGTATATATATGTATATATATATATGTATATATATATGTATATATATGTATATATATATTTATATATATATATGTATATATATATGTATATATATATGTATATATATATTTATATATATATATATATATATATATATATATATATATATATATATATATATAAGCACACACATTCTTGCATATGTGTGCGTAGATAACGGGCAATGCCTACACAATAAAAAATTGTAATTCCGATATGTGTCCGAGACTGCTTCGGGCGCCTGAATAGATGGGTTCCGAAGAGTTCTTGGTGTTCCCATTTAATGTGTTTGCTTAAAGGTTGTGGTAAAAAAATCTATACTTGACTTCTTATGAGGTTAAAGTTTATGGCGTGATCTCTGACTTTAACCGAACAATTGTGGACGACGATAATATTTGAATAGTGCCAAGAACCACACTAACAATTAATGCATATTGGGTATTAAAAAAATTGCTTGAAAATACTTTCAGTTAGCACGTTTATGTTAAAACTACTTGTTCTAAAAACGAACCATAAGAACGAATCAAAACGAAGCGAAGAATGAAATAATGTAACAATTAGAGTCATGTATTTTTCAGCGTTCGTTTGAGTCAGTTCGCGATTCAGCTGCCACAAATAATGAAAATAATCATATATATATATATATATATATATATATATATATATATATATATATATATGATATATATATATATATGATATATATATGTATATATATATATATATATATATATATATATATATATATATATATATATACAGGTAGTGAACTACTGACGCAGTTCACTACCTGTATACGCGCCAAGTATGTCTTAGGATGGAGTAGTTTTACGACATCTGGGCAGCAACTGCTCGAAAAACCTATCTTCCCTTTACACGTTTGATATATGTTTGAAATATATTAAATAAAGAATAACAATGCGACGATATTATTTAAAATATGGATAATAAAAACGTAAATGTTCAATGTTCTCGGGCTTTTTCTAGTTAGAAATAGCAAAAAATGCCCCATGGCTTGAGGATCAATTATTTTAGGGGAGTGCCACATATCAAATTGTATGAAAAATTTGAAATTGCATTAGTAGCTGTACATATATACAATATATTCAAATTTGTGATATAAACTTTTGCTGATTACGAAAGTATATTTCATCTGTGTAATAATGGTGTAATATACACTGAATTGTATGTTAGATGTGTAGTTGTGTGCGTTAAATATACAGGGTGATATGAAACTATCTCCCTATTCTAAAATAAGTATGATATATTTTGGAAGTATAATTTCGACAATTAATGAATATGAGAAGAAAGTTTATTACATGGATTTTTATTAAAAATTCAATATACGCACCGCCATTCCCCATCAACTTTTCCAGATGACCACGAACCGCATCAACTGATTTCACGAAAAACTCTTGCGGGATGGAACTAATAATTTCATGTATTATCCCTGTTGTGCAGGGTCGTCAGACAGCAGCTGGTTATGTTAGCATGCTACAAAAAGCATCTTTGATGATGGAGGGTCATCGTCTGTCTGGAGATCGATGGTCATTCCAGCAGGATAATGCTGCAATCCACACTGCAAGACGGACCTTGAGCTTTCTACAAAAGATTGGAGTTCATTTCTTGGGACATTCTGCATGCTCACCGAACTTGAACCCAATTGAAAATGTTTGCGGATGGATGACAAGAGAGGTTTATCGAAATGGCAAAATATATTCAACAAAGAATGAACTTCGCGAACCCATCTTCAAAAACTGTAGCAGGATCCCCCGCACCTTCATGCATATCATTATTTCTAGCATGCCCCAATAAATTTTTGAGGTCATCAATATCAGTGGAGGTAGAACTCATTATTAAGTTTGATTGCTGAATGTACACTTTTTGTACAATTTAATTGAAGTTTGTCTCTTATAATTTTGATCATGTGCAAAAGGCTTAATTTAATAAAAATGTAAATTTTAAAAATACATTTTTGGAATGTAGTTTTTGTTTCCAGAGCCTTTTGGTTTGCAGTATTGGTAACCTTAAGTCGAAACAGTTTAAAATATATATCCTTAATTTTTTCTTTTAAAGACTTTTAAGTGATCTTAAATTTTTCATCAGCAGTGTATGAATGCCAACCACAGTCTGTGCTCCTTAAGGGAGTTATAGACAATATTTTGACTATTGATATGAAAAAGAAAGAGTATTACGAGTACTAAGAGAAACCATAATGAAAATAAAAATAATATAACTCGTGAACAGGAATCAAAAATACTTGGCCATTCTGAAACTGATCAACATCTTTTTCTTATCTGTTTTCAATTTTTCCACCTCATCGCTATCTGTACATTAATTATCCTTCCGAATGAAAGTAAGAAATTGCGTATTTCACACTTGCAGTTACTAATTGAAGCTGCTCCTGTCTTTAGTAATGTATATAATAAAGTTATATTTAAAAAAAAAAGCCTTGAATTAAGCCCAGAAAATTATTTTTAATCTGATGAAGTGATGTAGAAAGGAGGCACTACAAGAACATTTATGCACATACGTAGTCAACATTGTCTGTATAAATAAACATGCTATATATATATATATATATATATATATATATATATATATATATATATATATATATATATATATATAATCGAGATAAGACACTGATTAGAAATCAGATGAAAGATCCTGATAGATATTACTTGATGTAATACTTTCAGGGCGATCCTAGCCAAAAAGGAAAAGCTCAATATTTAAGCATAGAACAATATATAAGTTAAGTGGTTATATTTAAATTATGAAAAAAAAAACAACAACATATATATACATATATTGGAATTAAGAATTTATTGCTTGACAAAAGGAATATATAGAAGGGGTTATAAGTGGTGAATGATAATTATATGGAATTAATTGTAGGAAAAGTGGATTTGATACAACCTGGGTAGTCCATTATCGGAAGGATTACAATGTCCTCCGAGGTTATAAATCCAGTTAAGCAGAATATTGGTCATGTGGAGAAGGCAGTTATATGGGACTACTGCCTTCTCTTCTGGTCCAATATTCTGCCTACCTGGATTTATAACCCCGGAGGACATTGTACTCCTTCCAATATTGGACTACCCAGATTCTATCAAATGCACTGTTCCTACAATTAATTCCATATAATTATCATTCACCACTTAAAAAAACTATTTTCAGTATTAGCGCTGAAAAGCAAAATAAGTGTCTATTCACAGCTGAATATTTTGCTAACCGCATTAGATTTCCTCTGCTGATATAGCCTTTATTGAAAATCCATGGATTAAGGAAATCAATATAACCCCTTCTACATATTCCTTTTGTAAAACAATAAATTCTTGATTCGAATATATGTGTCCATATGTTCTTTTTTCAGAATTTAAAAATAATCATTAAACTTATATATATGTATGTATGTGTGTATGTATGTATGTATGCATGTATGTGTATATATATATATATATATATGTGTGTGTGTGTGCGTGTGTGTGTGCGCGCGCTGTGTCTGTGTGTGTCTGTGTGAGATAGTAATTACGCGAGTTTCATTATATTTACATCTAGGAAACCAATCAATGCAACCGGTATACACACACACACACACACACACACACACACATATATATATGTAAATATATATATATAATGTTCTGGACTCAATTTAGGACTATATATGTGTATATATATGCATATATATACATATATATATATGTTTATATATATATATATGTTTATATATATATATATATATATATATATATATATATATATTGAATATTATATTAGTCTGGAAAAGGAGGGACTACAGAAACATGTATGCCTATATGTAGTAAATAATATTTGTATGAATAAACCTCCTATATATATATATATATATATATATATATATATATATATATATATATAAATATGCGTGTGTGTGTCTGTGTGTTTGCGTGTGTATATATGCATATACATACACGCATATTTGTACACACGAATATTATAGAAGTATATATATGTTTCTCTATTGACACTCACAGATTATGAAATCTAATTCTGTATTGGTTTTATGGACCTCTTCATAGGAATATATGAATATATTTAAGGATATGATTTTCAAAAAATCACTTTAATTGCATTAAGTTATTTATTATTTAATAAATATTTATGATTGAGATTAATTTAGAAATGAATTTCATTTATAAATGTAAATCTTTAAGAGAATATTTTATTTCATACATAAGTGTGGCAGCCATCTATTTTATTCTGCCGGGAAATCAAAAGTTAACATTTTTTAAAAAAGCCTAAAACATATACCAATATCATGTGCTATTTATTTATTCATATAATAAAGTAAAGTCGGTTTTCGGTGGACATTATAGCTGTGTCTGAACAACTGATATATCAAATTCCGCTATAGTAACGATTTATGTGACGTATTGATGCCTGTTATTTGGAAAATAAGTGTCCATTGTTTGATTACAGTAATATCAACATTTTCCCGTTTGCTTGCTACTGTATACATAGTCATATATACAGTATGTTGGAGTAATTTTCCCTCACACACTTACATCTACTTCCACTGCCATGGCCGGATTATGTAAAAATTCTTCATATGAGATCTTCATTATTGTTATTGGATTTCTTTAGTAAGCGTGCATTAATGTGTTCTAATTGTATTTTTTACATCCTATCTGAATCTAATGACCTATTTCAAGAATGTCCTAGTCCAGCATGATCGACTATTTAAATAATTTCAATGTTAACTTTTTATTATTATTATTATTATTATTATTATTATTATTATTATTATTTCACTTGTTAAGAGGTCTCACACAGGCCATTATTAGAGAGTGCTGACTGACAAAGACCGATGGTGTTCTCTAGAGTGTGCGTGACAACAGGTCTCCCCAGGTTTCCAGGAAATCTCATCTATTTCGACACCATTTACAAATAAATTCGCGCCATTGCAACAGTTGCTTGCTATTGATTTCTCGCTGACAATAACCCTTACTCCTCGCCAAGATGTGGGTGGCAATAAGCCTCCCTAACGTCCCAGTCCCCTCGACACTAACTCATTGGTCTGGTGTGTGATTTCACTCCTCAATTTTTCCATCCTCCTTGACCCTTCGACTATTTTTTTCCTTTTTGGTGGTGAGTGAAGGGGAAGAGAGGACTATGGGTGGGGAAAGCTAAGAGAGATAGGAAGGATAGGATAATGGGAAGGGAGGTAGTAGTCAGTGTACAACTTCACAGCTTCAGGTTTCTTGATTTGATTTTTGTGTCATTTCTCTGGCATTTTCCATGTGTCCAGTTGGCGATTGCCATTCTTGTAGAATAAGTTCCGCAATTATAATTGTTATTATTATTATTATTATTATTATTATTATTATTATTATTTCCACTACTACTACTACTACTACTACTACTACTACTACTACTACTACTACTACTACTACTAACAGTTCAGTCTGAAGGTTGGTGGAGTTTTTAAATGTATAAATCGTTGAACTTTGACCCCCTAACAGGCACATTTAGAGCCGAAAACAGATTAAACAGATTTTCTCAAATCTCAATACCCCTCATGTTAAATCTCGAGTCTGTAGACTGAAAATGAACAGAGTAGTTTTGTAGGGAAATGTGCACACATAGACACACACACAATTTCACTTTTATAGATTATTATTATTATTATTATTATTATTATTATTATTATTATTATTATTATTATTGTTTGGAGATAATGTCATTCTGAGTTAAAATGCATTAACATTTATGTTATTGATATTTACATTCTTTCTGCAAAACTGAATCATATTCTACCAAACTAAAACATAAAACCAACAACCTTTCTCAAGAAAACCAATAAATAAACCACCAGCAATAAATATTCGAAGATATCAAAAACTCGCAGAATGACAGTTTTTCCAGATTCGGTATTAACTAACCCGAAAAGTGTTGATATGCCGTAAAACAAAACAACCAATCCTTTTGTTTCCAAATAAATACGTAAGAGTATTTACATTTGAATCCTATTCTAGAATAACCGAATAGGTATTTCCGAACAGTAAAGCAAACAAATATAAAACAATGAAGATGGCGGCTATTACAAATATAGCTTTCGCCTAGCAATTTATCATGTCGTTCTTTATACTATTTTAAGCGGACATTTCTTCCTTTCTTTTTCACTTTCATTTCCTATCTTCACGACATTGACGGGTTTTCTTTTGTTTTTCGTATTTATTTTGATGGCGTCTCGTTTTATTTTCTTTGCCACCTTCGTTCTTTTTTTTCTTTTAGCGAATGGCGGAGGAAAATAAAACTATTGAAAAGTAGTTTACCAAAAAAACCCTGAGATGTCTTTTTTATTGCTAGTGCTGTTGTGTCATTTCTAGTCGTAATAGCAATCTTATTATTAATAATAATAGTAATACTGCCACTCGCACGTACCATTGAAAAGTAAGTTACAAAAAAAAAAAAAAAGTCTCACAGAAATTTTTACATGAGGATTGATTCTTGGTTTTTCTTACTTATATCGCGCAGAACGGGAACATTGATGAGCTGTGAAACAGCAAAACAGTACTGCATGTGGGTGACTATAATGCTCCTCGTATAGAGTTGAGCATATTGAGAAGTGATACAGGAATTAGCATTAACGTATAAAGCGATGCTCTTTGTGTAAACAAATCGAGCTTAGGTATTTCTGACGATGTCAAAACATCGTAAATTCACAACTCGCACAACAGCCGCTTATTAGCGTAATGGCTAGGAGCCTTGACTGTCGTACAGGCAGTCGGGTTTCAATCTTGGCTTGAGGTAGTTATCTGTCTAGCCTCGCTGATGAGATGAGATGAGAAATAGTACTGTATGTGGATGATATATATATATATATATATATATATATATATATATATATATATATATATATATATATATATATATATATATATATTAGTGATGAACATTCCAAATCCAATTATATGTTTTATTTTATTCTGTCATATACGTGCTGCCTTAAATGTAAAACGAACATCAAACAACTAATCAGAGGCGATTTATATACTTCTCGGAAAACCCCCAAAGAGTTTCATGATTTTGTTTTCGGATTTCAGAGGATAAAAGATGTTGATATGATTCATAAAAAAACTTACTGATTAAAGATAGCTATTGGGATCCTTCAGGGCAAAAGGCTAACGTATTTTTAGTGTATGCAGTAATGACTAAGGTGGTATATATGTGTGTACAGAATTATCCATCCATTTATTTATTAGGGACTATTATCTTTGTTTTCTTGTTGTTGTTTCACGAGGTTTTGGCCAACTATTCCTCTGACCTTCGTCAGGTGGGAAACCTCGACGGAATAGGAAAACTGTGTCTCCTAACTACATATTCAGCAATTACTGTCTTCCATAGTTTGTTGTTTCACCACGTTTTGGCCGGCTTTGGGTAGGACTGAAACCGCTATCTACAGACAACGCTCACCTGAATCGCAGAGATTCAACCTCTCTATTCACTGCGCCAGGATCAACGTTGGGTGTCTTTTTTTGTTCTATAAATCCATATTAATTTATCTTATCTTTCAATGTTGGTTCCGACCGAATAGTATATTATTTAATTAATTAATAACAGAAAAAACTGTTTTCAATAAGAATTTCAATTAATTTAATAATAAGCGTCTACAGAGCCATAATTTTAACTAATGAACGGATCTTTATTAATGCTAGTATGTTGATTTTACAGAATGCGTTGTCCGATATAGCAACATAATATGTTTTTCATTTGTTAACTTTTGCTGGTATATAAGCATTCTTTTATTTATTTAGTTTGATTTAAGTGTTTTATGAAGTAATCATTATGAATTTTGAAATATATATTTTAGGCCACCCGGTGAAAATTATTGATACATTATTATTGAGAAAAACTGTTAATCTCATCAGCTCATTAACGGACCATTACATATTTTAAAAATATATTTTATAGAAATTGTCGTAATATGGGCTCATTTATATCTGTAACTATAAGTTATTAATGTTTATGCAAATTTTGATTTTATTATTTGATATTTTTATGAATTGGTCTTCATAAATTTGTAAATATATACTCTCGGAAACACGATGAG
Organism: Euprymna scolopes; assembly: GCF_053919585.1. Classification (NCBI taxonomy): domain Eukaryota; kingdom Metazoa; phylum Mollusca; class Cephalopoda; order Sepiida; family Sepiolidae; genus Euprymna; species Euprymna scolopes. The sequence continues at coordinate 20,848,850 of NC_136493.1, forward strand.
TCCACAATATTTCTATGGGTCTTGCTAAAAGAAATTTTAAAACGTTAAAATTTTAAAATTTTTCTATCATTAAATAAAATTCAAAATAAATAGAAAAGTCTATTGCATATGTTAAAGTTGACGGTTGCTTTTTTAACTTCATTAAAAGCTATCAAAGTCCACCAAGAGTTGCTCAATATTCTGGCTTAATGGATCATTTAGCAAGGAATGAAGATGGTTATTCTGGTGTACCAGTTATTCTACCATCTACATTTACAGGAAGTCCTAGGAATCTACAACAGCTTTATCAAGATGCAATGGCAGTTTTCTGTGACCTTTTCATTACTCACACGTGTAACCCAAAATGTCGTGAAATATTAAACAACTTGGGGTCATCAGAGCTTTCACAAAATCGATGTCAACAATGTCACAGTTTTTTTTTAAATTCACAGTCTGACTCCCAAGAACCTGCTGACTGACCACTATTCTCACTCCAAGCAGTTGACCGACGTCTCTGTCACCGCCTCAATCATCACCAGCACTTCCTGACAATATCAACAGCATCAGTTACGATCGCATTGATAAAAGTTTAAAGTAAAGTTCTTTGTTCTACTTGCTTCCATACGTTCATATTTGTAATATAACAATAAGGAATTTCTTACTGATGTGTTTTAAAAGATTTTAACTACCGTGGAATTTCTACGGGTCCTGCTAGTATTTATTATTTATATCTTCCCGAAGACGAGCATTTTTCTAGTATGTGTTTCAGTGTGTGTTAAACAGAAAAATTATATGAGTTTATATTATATTAATTTACCCATCTTAACAACATAATATACCGATAAAATATCATCAAGACCCTTCTCTGCCCTTACCTTTAATATAATTTTAGTCTCACGATCTCCTAAATGGACAATCAACAAAAAACTTTTTATTCTTGTATATTAGATTTCAACCACATATTTGATTCTATTCTCACTACACTAGTAACACCCACGATAAAATAATCTGCTAACGTACATATTACTATATAAATTAGCAATATAAACACATTATAACATAATGAATGTGTTTCCATGAAAACCAACTACTTAAGCTAACATCATCATTCACGAAAATTATATAAATATAGACATTAGTTTAGACATCTCATTTCGAAAATCCGATTATTTTTCTTTCAATGCGTCCATAATTTCAACTGTTCATTTTACGTTTTGCATCAATCGTTTATACTTTGTTCCTGGCTACGTTAATATTATTACTTCTTAACAAATAAATTAATGTAATCCGTATGTTCTTTCAGCTTGCTTGCACGCCCAACTTTTCTAAAGACATCTGTGTCATTTTCGCCAGTGCATAATATCCCACCATTCTCTCTTCTTTTCTCATATCTCTGTATTCTCTCTTATATTTTTCTTCTATTAGCTACACTGTTCCTAATATGACATTGTAACTTTGTACATTTTCTTTGTTCAATTTAGTCAATCCGTATCTTCTATATGCATAGTGACGTTTGCTTGGATCTCATACAAAAATAGCGTTATCATGTATAATTTTACAGTAACTTAGTTACTCAACCTTTTTGTTTTTTTAAAGATTTTTACATATATTTTAATCCTTAATAACTGATTCAATATTCCTTTTGTTTTCGGTTGGGTTAGCTAGCATAAAAAATGATTTTTTTTTAATTAGTCGTATATTTTAAGAAATTTACAAACGCTTTTTACTCCGGCATATTAGATTTGAACCACACATTTAATTACATTAGAGTACACTAATAACAATCATGATGAAATATTTGTCATCGTGTTATCATTATATATGACAAGTTATCACCTATAATCTAATTTTAACAGATATTTATATCTAATCATGATTAATTCAAAAACCGAAAAAAATGAGTTATTTAGCTAACCGTTTAGAACGTGGCTTAAGAGACCATAATCAAAAGTTGAGATTAATAAAAAATAAATTAGTCTCCATTAAACTGTGTTGAGCGAGATTCAAACTCGGTTAAACTCTACTTCCTTATTTCTATGTTTTTAATTCATATTTTAAAAATGAATTTTGTCTGTCCATACTATAATAAAATTGTTTAAGATCATTACACTACTGGATTTATAATTAAGAATTATGGACTATATATTATAGACAATAGGGTGAGGTACGTTGGCACATACAGTTATTTGTATACTTTACAATTTAGGTCAGGAATCTCAAAAGTCTTCGAACGAGGAGTCATATTGCTGACGTTTTTACTGAGTTACGCGAGCAAGAATAAAAAGAAAAGGCACGAACGTGTTCTATACTGCTTTCCCAATTAACATTGCTTTTTATTAAAACCGGTTCTTCAAAATCTAATTTTGAAAAATTACTTTCAGAACAAAAAATAAATAAAACCAATAAACACTACACCAGATATTCATTTTTGAAATGTTTTTTGAATATTTTTAGGTATTTTTCGTAAGAACGCCCCGCCTCCGTCGGATTAAAGATATTTGCGGGCCGGATCCAACTTGCGGGCTGTAGTTTAGAGACCCCTGATTTCGGTAAATGCCATGGATACCGTACCATAACATTAAAGAAGAAAATATTAAAATTTAAAACTAGTGCGTTATACATTCGTTATATGTGTTCTGATAAGAAAAGTGCACTACTATTATATATATATATATATATATGTATATATATATATATATGTGTGTGTGTGTGTGTGTGTGTGTGTGTGTGTGTGTGTGTGTGTGTGTGTGTGTGTGTGTAGCGTGCCGTACGTTCATATAATCTTGCCCTACCTTAGTTCCACAATGACAGCTCAAGTTGCGAACAGTATACCTAACACTTAACATTTATTCTAGCGTAACTTCCGGTTGTAGTAAATAGTGACCTCAGTAGTACGCATGCAATATTAGTATCTCTAGGTTTAATGAATTATAACTTAGAATTATAAATTATATCTCGCCTTTAAGAAGTAAGTTCTTAGTAGAACATAGTCTTAAAAATAAAGCGCGGTCAGCTCGGATTGTGCCTAATCGGAATTTCCAATTGCTTCACCAATTCAGATAGTCTTGATAATGCTATGCCTGTATTTGGCTTTATTATTTTTAATTCCCCTAGCGGTTGACGATTGCCTAGGGGTAACCTTGTTAGTTAATGGTGTCAAATGTTGCTTCGGGGCACGTCCGAATTCTCATATCAGCGGATATGATTACTTCTGGAACTGAAGACTGTTAATTAATGTAATATTAGTGTTTGAGGTGTAAAAAAAAATATTTATAATTATTTCGCCCTTGAAGAAGTACATTCTTTTAAGTTGTACACTCTGTGAGAAACAAAAAGCAATAATTAATACACACACACACACACACACATATATATATATATATATGTATAGTCATCTACATACGGTACTGTTTCGCTCTACCACAGCTCATCAGTGCTGCTAGACAATACACACACACACACACACACACACACACACATATATATTTATATATCGTAGTATGTTATAAAAATGTATATGAAAATAAAACATCACCTAATCGTCCGTTTTTATTTACGTAAAGAATTACTATTCTAACCTAGAGTGAATATTCATGTAATATTGTGTGTTTTTTTTATCTAACAAACTGGATTCATTTTTCCCATCGGGTTAGTTGAACAGCTCATTATTCAATGGTCGGGCTTCAGTCAGACAATTGTTTGTCTGACATCTATTTCGATTTTAATTTTTCTGTCTTTACTTGAGCTTATTTTAATATGTATGTGCTTGAATTATGTTTTATTAATAATTATCTTATTTAAATGATCTTATGACTTGCTCCTCTTAAGTTAAAACTATACTGTATATACAGTCGTTCATCTATTTCCACTTTGATATTTATAATACATTAGGTTGCTTAAAGTTTAGAATTTTATATATCTCGTTGAAATATATATATATATATATATATATATATATATATATATATATATATATATATATATATATAATATAAAGCTGAACGTCTGTGTGTGTGTCCGGTCACGAATAGGCTCCTATATGGTTGACTATCATAGAAAACTCATCACATATAATGATAGAAGATATATCGAGACACAGGAATGGGTACGTTTGATATGACATAATGATGATTCATTAAAATAGCGAGGTCTGCGTACGCGCCTGGTCCACAAAGTATGGAAATAAAACATTTAAAAATAAAAAAAAACGTTTATAAGTGTTTTTGATATAGATGTACATAATACTACTTTGATAAGTACGTTTTAACTTAAATTGGGATGGGTAATAAGATTGTGGGGGTCTGCGTTTGCGCCTGACCTCCATAGAATGGAAATAGGCACACATTTAATAAATACTTTTCATATCTATCCGCGAAAGTATACTTTGATAATTATGTTTCAGTTTGAAGAAATATGGTATAATACAATTGTGAGGTGTTCGTTCGCACCTGACCTCCATAGAATGGAAATATGTCACAAAGTTTAACAATTTTTTTTTAATATAGATCCACAGAATATTGTGATAAGTCTTTCAGTGTGAATAGGTATCGTAAAATAAATTATGAGGTTTATCTATTTTATTTTTACTTTCATCATATTTTGCTTTGGTTTTGATACCCCCAAATTCGAAGCTATCTCTTTACAACCTTTCCCTTCTATAACCTATCAGAGTCAATTTTCTGTAGGCTGTATTTGAATCCAGTCAATGACGGGTACGTTTGTTAGTATATATATATATATATATATCGTTGAAATATATATATATATATATATATTTAAAGTGATGGTTGTGTAGTTCCAACGAGAGAAAAAATGTATATTTAAAAGAGTGTAGCCATCAACAATTGTGGGTTTTTTTTTTAAAGGTTTTCATCATATTTTTATTTTAAAATATTTTTATAACGCGTTTCGCGCTTAGGGTGTGCTCTCTTCAGATGTTTTCGTAAAAAGTTTTTCTTTAAAATGGGAGTTTGTAGAGTTACCTCCGCTGATATTAAATATGTTTTTCAGAGTGGTGTGTGGTCTCAGACATTCTGACTTCAACTGTAAGTGTTTAAAGTGTCCGGTCAAAGTTATATTCAAAGAATTGAATATAACTTTGACCGGACACTTTGAACACTTAAATAGCTAAAGTAGTTGGTTCTGATGGAAACACATTCATTATGTTATAATGTGTTTATATTGCTAATTTATATATATATATATATATATATATATATATATATATATATATATATATATAAATGCGACTTTGGTATGTGTGTGTATGTATGTGTGTGTATGTATGTGGGTGTATGTGAGTTCGTTCTTTATAAACGCCAAAACGACAGAACAGATTTTCTTTTAAATTTACAAAATTTTAGTGTAGAAGTCTGGAAGTGATCTTAGTTAAGTTTTGTTTCAGAATACCCCCGATAATTACCGATAATCGATAATCGAAACCGTTATTTGAATTCATTTGTCATCCATTTTTTTCAATGTCGTCGCTTAGCAGCAATGATTGAGCAACGGGCCGTGAAAATTCTACTGTGGGTAAGTTGATAGCGTGTTTTTCTTTTTATGGCCTGGTTTGTAGGTTCAATCTCCGCACGTAAACTTCTTAATTTTTATTCATTAACTACAAAGAATTTAATAAACTTGACGTGTATTTTTTGCATGACGTAGTATGTAGGTTCAAACCCCGCATTTCTTAATTTCTTAATATTTTTACTTTATTAACGAGAAAGAAGTTTATGTAAAACAATTTTATAAAAGGGACAGTAGGTTCCCTAGAGTGCAATATAGAATAAAATATATTTCTGACTACATTACTGCATGGAGGCATGTGAAGCTTTCTTCCGGACGATTTCACAGAGTTCGATGACAATAAAAATATAGGAGTGTGAAATTTTCGTTGATCAGTATTTAATATCGGGCAACGTCTGGTCTCCCTGCTAATATATATATATATATATATATATATATATATATATATATATATATATATATATATATATATATATGTATATATATAGTAAGTTATAAAATATATATGGCGATTAAGCTACACTGAATATTCCGCGTTTCATCCACTCTATGGCACTTCAGGCTTATGCGTTTTTGGAAAAAGCATTATCTCAGTTCCGGACCCGTAGTGGACGAAACGCGGAATATTCAGTGTAGCTTAATCGCCATATATATTTTATAACTTACTAACTAGCTCAACCTACGTATTGAGCACTTTTGAAGTAAATGCTTAAAGTTTACGCATAAATTTATACTTTCGTATATTAATTTTATGTGAGTAAATGAAGTAGTTATATATATATATATACATATATATATATATATATATATATATATATATATATATATATATATATATATAGAGAGAGAGAGAGAGAGGAGAGAGTCAAATTTTTAAAAATTAGGATTCGATCATACCTAATGTAATATTTTTCGATATACAATGTAAATTTCAGGTGGAATTTCTCAACATGTATGAATTAAACGATTAATGACTTAATATAGAGTAAGAAAATTGAATTTCCTTGGAGTATTTGTCAAAACGCTTAAAAAAAAAGAAATTTGAAATATCTGACGTTACAAGTTATAAATAATTTAAGACGTCTTTATTATTTATTATTATTATTTTTTTAAATAAACCTCCTTACAATCTTAAAACATTCTTTTGTTTAACCAACGGAATAATTTCCCAGGTGATTTTTTATAAATTTTGTTTCGTATTTACGGAAGAGAGTTAAGAAAAATATACATAAAAAGAAAGAGAGAGAGGGAGAAAGAGAAAGAGAAAGCGAGTAATATTACAAGCTTCGCTTTCTTCCACACATGCAAACATATACACACAAACACACACACACATACACACGCACACACACAGAAAGAGAAGCGTCTTTAATAATCCTGCCCACACACTATCATTTCTACTCTTTTGTTTTCGTTTCTGAAAGTTTAAAGTCGTAAATAAAATGTCGACGCCACTTCATCCTCTCGGATTATGTTTTCAAAAGACTTTTACACACAATTATTAATAACAACAGATTTCTCGATGTTGGTACATAGTTTTAAAATTACGTATATGGATAGAGAGAAATATGGAGAGAGAGAGAGAGAGAGAGAGAGAGAGAGAGAAATATATCATGTTCAGAAGAAACGCCGTTATGAAATATCATCTCTCCTTCTTTTACACAACAAGAACGACTCGTTTCTCGACCGGATTTTGGCTTGTGATGAATAGTGGGTTCATTACGACAACCGGCGACGCTCAGCTCAGTTGTTTGACGCTGACGAACCTCCACGACACTTCCGGAAGTCAGAGTTGCACACAGGGAAGGATATGCTGGCTTTGGTCGTTTGCGGCCGGTCTCATATATTACCGGATTTTGAATGCAGGCGAAACAATAAGGACGGAGAAGTACTGTCAACAAATCGATGAAATGCATCCGAAATTTCTGCTATACGCTCCAGACCTCTCACTGAGCAACTACCAATTATTCCAAGCATCTTGACAATTTTCTGCGTGAGAAATGCTTAAAAAACCTTAGCGATATATAAAAAAAAACACCTTCAGCGACTTCATTGCCAACAGAACACAATATTTTTTTATGTTACTGGCATAAATAGACTTGTTTTGCGTTTGCAAAAGTGAACTAATACTTATAGTGTTTATTTCGATCGATAAATATTTGTTCGAACTGTGATATATTCATCGGAATTTTAAAGTTAAAAGCTGCAATAACTTTCTTGTCAGCCTGATATATAAATCAATATACATATATATATATATATATATATATATATATATATATATATAGGGAGAGAGAGAGAGAGAGAGAGACAGAGAGAGAGAGAGACAGACGAACATACAGACAGAGAATAAGAGAGAGAGACAGACAGACAGACAGAGGTGGTTCAAGAAGACAAATACATAATATTTTTAAAAAATGTAACATTTCGTACTCTAGAATTAAGCCTTTTTTAAAAAGTTAACCCTATTCTTAATCCATTCTGTCAGCTATGAGCTGGTGGTTGTGCATGGGCGTGCAAAGCGTGCTTTGACACTCATATCTCTGCCGACACTTTAAAATCGACGATCCCATCTCCTTACTTTGATGATATTAACTGCTTCAGCTTCGTAAACGTTGAACATATGTTGATGAATATTGATCGGTTCAATATTTTTTCTGCCTGAAGGAATTGAAAGACACATCTCCGCTTCTGACACGCGTTCATGATTGGAGTTGCTATCTTAGAGTTTCAATAACAGCAACACAGAGATGAATCTTTCCGACAATGAATGTATAAGTCAGTCATCACAAGAGTGCAATTTGCAATCCCGTCTGATTCCTTCAGGCGGAATAAAACATCAGAAGTATTACTTTGTAACGCCACCTATATATATATATATATATATATATATATATATATATTATGTGTCAAGTCATGGCATATTCTACTGGTACCATGTAACCTAGTACTACCTGCCTCATGGTCAAGTACCGGCGACTAAACTGGTTCCCCGACCAAACTTGTTTGGTGAGGAGGATGGCTAGTCTTCCTGAAGGATTAAAAACAAGACCTTCCATAGGGCGAATGGACCCTTTTTCGAGGTCAATGGCCAACTAGCACCGTGTGTGTTTGTGTGTATGTATGTGTGTGTTGGGGTGAAGAGGGCTCTCATAAGCCGTGGTGAAGGCAACCTTTCTGATTTAAAAAAAAACCATAAAGCGGAAAACTGGCCATGGGAACTGTTAAGTTATATTTGAATCCGAACCAGAATATGGATTTTTGACGTGCTAGATTGACGCAATTTAATGGCATTCTGCCTAATCTCGTTTTGTAAAAAACTACTTATCTCCTTCCTACGGCAAGGTGATGTTACACAAGCGACGGGAAGTAAGATATAAAAGTAGGTACCCTAGGTCAAGATCACTCAATTCTAAAAAAAATGCTTTGGCAATTCAGTTGCCATTCCGCTGCAGAGACGCCTCAAACGAATAACAAAAACCTAACATATTCTTAAAGAGAGAAGACAAAACATGTGAGTGGTGACCCTCTAGAAAGGCACAGGCTTAGTGGCAGGCAACAGGCAACAAAATCATTTCAGAAATGGCCTATAAGCTGTTGGTTTTCACACCGAGGAGTGCTGGTAAAACAATTCATTTTATCGATTCAAATTCCCTGTCGACAACCTTCGTTATGTAGTCAGACATTGTTTTATATTCCCGCATCTTTTTGCGAACATGATAAGACGTTAATCGATTCTATAACCTTTCTCTATGAATGTCGGCTCAACGATCCTCTTACGTGAAGAAAAACGAAATCGCTTTTATTCGTTATTTGAAAATTTTATTCTCAAAATGTTTAATCGCGTATATGCTCTGTTTTTGCTTGTTTCAAATAATAATTGGTCTGCTTAAGATAACGTGTATGCGAGGAAAGGAGGGAGAGAGAAAGAGAGAAGGGGAGAGATAGGAGAAAATGTTTCTAAATGTATCGATCCATGGGTGAATCAATAATTTAACTAATCAATTAATCAATCAATCAATATATATATATGTATATATATATATATATCGCACGTATATATATATATATATATATAAACATATATATATAAATATATATATATATATATATCTACGTGCGATATTTATTTCGAATCTGCTTGAAAATCGATCTCTTCTAATCTGTTTCTCACCTATATCACCCTCTTTACATATGTGTGCGTGTGTGTGTGCGCGTGTGTGTATGCGTGTGAGTGCGTGTGTGTATGAGTGTGTGCCTGTGTGAGTGTATAAAAATCACTAATTTAATCATGGATGCGACATAGTAGCGACAAAAACACGTACATATATATATATATATATATATATATATATATATATATATATATATATATAACACCAAAAGATGGAGGAAGTGAGAAAGCATTGCTGTGGAAATCTTTCTACCCGAATACGATGTCCAGCATGTTAAAAATATACCATTTGTTGTAAAAATCTAATGGATAAATATCTGAAGAAGTTGGTGGGGACAGGATATTTTTATAGAAACATAAATCGTAAAATTGCCAACTCATTAATGAAACAGCTGTAATGGGAAAATCCAGGAAATAAGCGAAGGTTATAAAAAGAAAACGTGAGTCTTTGAATTTTCAACAAAATTATATATATATATATATATATATATATATATATATATATATATATATATATATATATATGTCAAATATTCAAATAATAATTATAATTGTATACCTACAGACACTGGTGTTTAATACTTGCGCGATCATCAGTGTATGATGACAATTCCTGCGGACCGAGGGATCAGAACTCAGTCACAAATCCACCTTCAACTCCATTTGCTAAGCCTCTACTTCCGGGCCACTAAATAATTGCCACAAGAATGAAGGGAATTAAAATCTATAAATGCTCAGTTAAAGAACACGCATTAGCCAATTCGAGGATTTTGAACAACGGAAGCACTAGTTCACAGTCTCTTACTTTACATTTTCCGGACGGCGCCGATCTTTTAAGGGCTTCATAATTGTAATTAATCATTATTAATAATTTTATACCTACAGATACTAGTGTCTTATGCTTATGGAATCACACACGCATATATATATATATATATATATATATATATATATATATATATATATGTGTGTGTGTGTGTGTGTGTGTGTGTATAAATAGTGTATCTACATACGATTTTATATAATATTTTTCTATCTGTATACAATTTTATGTAATATATTCAGTATTTACTTCGACAGTGCTCAATGCGTAAGTAGAGCGAAGATTAAACCCGGAAAATTCTGTGTAACTTGATTGGTGCATATATTTTCACAACTCATTTTATATATATATATATATATATATATATATATTATATACATATATATACATATATACATATATATACATATATACATATATATACATATATATACATATATGTATACACACACACACACACACACACACACACATATATATATATATATATATATAAACGAGCAAAAAGTTAATAAAACATGTTAAAAACACTTCGAAATGAGTTTAAAACATATTTAATCTGAATATATATATATATATATATATATATATATATATATATATATATATATATATATATATATATTCCACTTTGTTGGTTGTTTTGTTTTATTTTGTTTTAGGGCATATCAAACCTTTTCAGGTTATTTAAGCCCGAATTCAATATTTTTGGGAAAAGATTTAAATATTTAGTATTTTCAAATATTTATTTATACTATTTTTTCGGCATATTTTTTCGTAGAAAAGCGTTTTCTGCTTTAAATTCCTGATATAATAGTTTATGACGTTTTGTTTGGCTGATTTTTGACACTGCATATCAACCCTATTTTGTTTCAATTATTTTTATATATTTTATGCTTTATTCTATTTATGTATTCATATCTTTAGTCATGGTGCCCAGTATGGTTGACTAGTAGGCGATTTTTTTTTGTTTTAGTTTTCGGCTTTGCGGAACATGATTGACTGTTCAAAATAATAGAATTCATAAGTGTATATTTTTTCTTAACCACTAAAAGTTCTGACACAAAATATCAGCAGTGATCAGACACTAGAAAAAAAGTTCCGTTGTTTTTTTCTGGATTGCGAATTGTAACCCCAGATTGTCCTGCCGACAGGTCGCCGACACCAAACGTTGTGTGTTTCGTGGATTTTTCGTTCATCATTTGATGCTTCAAACGTATATTTACATCGGTTGGAATCTGGGTGCCTGTGAATGTGCCCTATATACGCTGAGGTAAAAACTAATATCTACTGTCGATACCTTGTGCGTTTATTGCAGTCAGATCATTTCTCCATCTTCCTCCGAGAACTTGCGAACGGCCGTACCCAAAACCCAACTGTTAACCAACGTATCTCAGCCGTATCCCAAATCCAACTGTCTCTTATAGGCGTCACTTGACTAAGCTTCTGACTTCCCCCGCCCCTAAGTGTCGTTCCTATTGTTTGATCCTTAGTCCACGCACTCTAATTTAAACCTTACTCTTATTTCTCTTAGTGTGTGTTCAGAACAAACTCCTATCCATTGTCTACTGATAAAATATTTTATTACTCGCTAAACCTACTTCCTTTACTTTGGTTATTTATCCTTTGTTATTTTCTTGTCGCTCTCTCACTCAACGACCTCAGTCTGACATAGTGTCACAGAACGACAACAAGTCTTCACCCGACACCTGTTGCAAATCGCTTTGAGTTCTTTAAAATTCTCATTTTGTATTCTAGCTGGTAACAGTCGTTTGCTTCATGTGTAATTTCAGAGACAACAACCCTCTTTTTTACATAGGAATCACAACTTATCCAGGCCCGGAGGCCACTCGAGGATAAGGGTTTCCGGTACTTTTCGTGATATTCCAGGGAGAATGTAGATGGTGATCACTGTCTTCGTTTGTCAATAAAATCAGATCTTTGTTGTGTAGGGAACCATTGCTTATTGCGCCACTGTTGTTTGCCTCATTCAAATAGTGCCAGATTATATCGTTCCCAAAAAGCAAGTTCTTTTGGTTTTCTGCCATGTTCCTTCTACATTTTTATATGTATCTTTCTGTTCTGTTTTAAATTAGTCGTAGTTTGACAATGTCACTTATTGACCTGCAATACCTACTGATTATATATTATATTTCTCTTAGTTTGTATGTCTGTCCGTTTCCATCGATAGCCCTTGAGCCGCTGGAGAGGCACAGGCCATCTATAACCTTTGTAGATGTTTTTGTAGTGGGGAGGTATTTTTTCTAGCCCCACACCCAATCTTCTCAGAAGGTACATACAGCGCCTAGCCTTCCCAAATGATCACCCATCTGGTACTGGTCAGACTCAACGTTGCTTATCTTCGGTGATTTGGTGAGAACCGGTGTGTCAACGTGATTGTGCTGTACGTCTGTCCGTTTGATGCACATTTAAAATTAAAAAATATATAATAGGCATTACCGCATTTACTCTAGAACAAGTTTTAAAACTATTAATCGGAATCGGGAATCGATAAAATCGGAGCATTTAAGTATCGGGATCAGTATCAGCACCGGGGAAAATGGTGCTTATTTTCCGGTGCCAAAAGTCCTTTACATCGTTTTTATTTGCTTGTTTTTTTTTGTTTTTTTTTTTTTTTTGGTTAAATTTTAATATGGCATGGCTCGTATTAAAGAGTAAATGATACATATTTATTGATTTGAAAATATTAGTAAAACTACAAACAGAAGATCATCTTTATAAGTGTATTTCTACGTTAAGGAAATTATATATACATTTTCATGGTTTTTGTGATAAGTTAATAAATCCTAATATTCGGCAAATAACTCTATATTTATAAATTTTCAAGCATCGGAATCAGTAATTGTATTGGAATTAAGAATTTACAACGCAAGCAGAAAAAATATTGCAATCGTCCCATCACTATTTAGAATTTTGCATAAAGCACTAAGCTCGGGACAAGATCAAAATGTAGTATCTGTTCTTCAGATGCTGCACTTGTATTTCTTGTTCTCTTTCGGTGGAGGAGAAATCCTTCACGACTGAGACAATTTTTATGTTTGTACCTTTTCTCCACGTTAAAAAACGACCCTGGTGTCTAACTCTGTCCCGTGGGGAGGCATAGTAAATAGGTACTCTAAGATAACGGGCTATTACTGCTGTCGGTTTTGAGCAGGCTAAAAGGTCAGGGGGGGTTCTATATTTCAGATCTTTTTTACCGGCGTCGTTTTCTTATGCTTTCTATTTTCCCTTTCTTCAATTTCAAAGTTCTATTTTCAAGTTATTTTTGTAGCTTATAGTGCTCTTACAATTACTGGTACTACTTTTATTATTTTACTGTTACATATAACCTTCAGCTCGCTGGAAAATCAATGTATTCGCTTATTTTTGCCCTCTCGACATTCACTCTGTGGCGTGTTGAGGGAAATCTATTTGCTTGCTCGCATCAACTGAGGTTTTCATTGTAGCACAGCACGAATACAGGGTGCCCCAATAAAATACACTCTTTCAATTATCCCCGTTGCTACATGAATACCCTATACTATCTTCTCAAGAGATGTTTTGGAATAAAGAATGACACTTCCAGCAGGATGGAGCATTTCCCCACTATTACCATGACGTAAGAGCATATCTTGATAGTCACCTGCGAAACAGATAGTTAGGACGAAGAGGAAGTATCGAGTACTGTCCACGTTCACCGGATTTGACCCCCTCCGAATGGATTTTTTTCTCTTTTTTGGAGGTGGATAGGTGGGGGCATGTTAAACACAGGGTTCACACCACAAAAGGAGCTACAATGAATGAGTTGAAAGCAACCATTGAAAGAAGATGTGTCAACATCCTAACTGAACTGATTAGGAACGTTTTCGATTCAATCAGTGAGCGTTGCCAGCTGTTCCTGAACCTCAATGGCCAATAATTTAAACACTTTCGATTATTAGCTGGTTTCTGTATTTGTTCACAGTATTTTGATGTATGAAACTTTTCTTTCTCATAATAAATATTTGTTTTATGGTTATTTAAAGAGTGTATACAGTTTATTGATACAGTCTGTAGAAACTAAAATTGTCTGTTTTTCATATGAAAAATACGAGAATTAACGAGATCTCACGAGAAGTCGTTGCTGATCAAATTGCTAGCAGCTTAGCCGTCGTGATAAATTAAGGAAAACTTTTGTTTATTATGTCTGATGAACATCCTCTAAGTTAGTTTCTCACTCCTTAGGAGACGATTACAGGATTACCATCTGTAGTTTTCTCGTTGAAGAGATAAGATTAGATTATCTCCGATAGATGCACGCGTCCGTACGGAAGAATCCCAATTGATAAGGCCATGTGTACGTTTGTACTTTCTAAAGAGCCCTTATTTTAAGAAGCGAGAATTCCAGATTTGAACGATTTCGAAATCTACTAAGAAATGGCTGTAAGAATGCGCGACGCGTGTATGGCAGCAGCAGTTGCATGCAAATGACCGATCATGTGCTAGGTGACGTCACAGCGAGAAAGAAGGAAATAAAACGATTATAAATAGAGAAACGTAGACCCTTGTTGTTAGAGACGAAGAGAGAGAGAGAGAAAGAGAGAGAGAGAGAGAGAGAGAGACGTGCTACACACGTGGGCTCGGAGTGACAGAAAAAGACGCGTCCTAGATCATCACGTTTTCGACACGGCTGAATCTTGTTAAGTACATTGGAATGCGAGAAGACTTTTGTACAAATATTGTAAATAAATTAACGGTTTTTTCTTCTGAGCACCAAAACTAAACTTAACATCCAAGTGCTAAGAGTCTTTTCAAGGATTACCCATCTACAAAACAAGTCTACGAAGCTGCTTTCAATTGATTACAGCATGTTCGTTTTCAAGTCCAATATTAACAAATTCCTTTCGAGCCTATTTCTCTTTTCAAGCCATAAAGTGTTGTTCTAAATCTTATCCCGAATGTCTTTTGGGACTGAATGAGCAGCGAATAATTATTGGAATATTATAACAATAAAAGACTCGGCTTTGTGTCGCATCTTGCTTTGGTAAAAATCTCAAATTGTTTGCTCAACGAGTTTTTACTTATTTTATTGGGCTATTTCCTTTGTTTACTCTATACTTATCTCTCTACTTGCGCGTGTTGTTCCCGTGTTCTTTTTATTTCTAATCAAGCTGGCAGCCCGGCGTTGCCCGGTCGCACAATACGCTTAAATATGATATTTTAATTCATGCAGATTGCGTATGTATTATTATTGAATCAATTATTTATGGAATAGTATATATTATGAGGAAAAAATGTCCCGGTAAACTAATTCGCAAAAAAAAAAAAAAAAAAAAAAAAAACAACACTAATTATAATGCCGTTTTTCAAGAAGCAATGATTTGCTGAAATGTTATTATCTCCCTTGCGGTGTAATCTATATATATATATATATATATATATATATATATATATATATATATATATATATATAAAGTGAACGTGTCTGTGTCTGTGTGTGTCTGTGTTTGTCTACATTTTCCTACGCAATGAGGCTGTCAATTTTCAGTCTACAGACTCGAAAGTTGATATATAGGATACTGAGATTTGGGTCTAAACATTGAAATTTTCGATATAGGTTCCTTGGATATGGATCTAACTTAATAACTTGATTCGAGCCCAAAACAATAAATGCTAAGGGGTCATAATTGGGGTCAAAGTTTTAAAAAATCGACCGCTTATTTTTTGCTGAACATACACCTCCAAACACCCGGGAAACGCCGGGCTGAAATGTTATAAAAGTGAAAGTGCCTGTGTGCGTGTGTCTGTGTGTCTGTGTACATTTACCTACTCAATAACTCTGTCAATTTTCAGCTGGCAGACTCGAAATTTGATGTACATGATATGAAAATTTGAGGACATCTTTATAATCCGTTTTCGGCCAGACATTTGGCTGTTAGAGGGTTAAAGTTAGACGATTGGACCTTTGAGAACTCTACCAAACTCCTCCGCTAATTTTGGGTATGAACACTTGAAAATTAAGATATAGGTTCCTCGGACATGGATATAACTTAATAACTTGATTTGAGTCCAAAACAATATATAAATAAGGGTCAAAGTTAAAAAATATTGACCGCTTTTTTTTTTTTTTTTGCTCAACATACACCTCCAAAAACCTGGGCAACGCCGGACTTAAATGCTAGTGTAAAATATTCCCTGTAAAAATTATTATTTTTCATCTATGAGAGAAACGCGCTATTTTTAAGATCGAATGTTTTAGATTTTCGATACTTATTGGTTGAATTTCTGTACCAAACATAGCTAAGAACACTGCCAAGCATAAAAATTATCTTTGTATGAATTTGCAAAAGACAGTCGCAGCTGTTTCGGAACATATGAGAAAGGAACTCACACACAAAAAGTGACTTTTATATAATACTAGCAATATAGACACTATGTTAATTAGGCTTTGTTGCTTGCTGATGTGCGTTTAAAAGAAAGGCAGCAGATTATGAGAATAGTTTTTTTTTCTACAACGTCACCACACGTAACTAAAAGCTTTTAAGGGGGTTCAATAATTTTCATATAAGTTAGATATTTACTTGCAGCCTACAGCTTCAAGATATGACACAAGGTCGGGAGTTGGGGATGTTAAGCCAGAGCTTCTAAAATAGTGTCACTCAGGCTTATCAAAAAATTGCGTCAACATCCCCTTCGGCATTCCCCAGTAGACTAGACTCTCGTCTTGAGAAATCAATTGATATTATAGAACAAAATCTACGTGTTAACGATCGCGGCCAAGGGAGAATGCGATAAAAATATTGTATATGCATTAAAATTGCGTTTTTTTTTTTTTCATCTGTTAAATATCAATAAATAGTGAAGTATTTTGATTTAAAATCCATTTACAGTAACACGTATAAAATTGAGAAATACACGTATGAAATGTATCAACCTTATGTGAATAAGCGGAATCAAAATGGCGATCGAATTCGACCATATGTTGTATGATTTCGTTAATTCCACATAATGCGGATATATTTCAAGTATGTTTTTTTCTCAATTTTACGTGGGTAATACTAAATGTATTTTAAATATTATTATGGTAGGTTGTCCTCATAATTATCTGATCTATTCCCTGTACCCTGTGTTCCAACTTATTAGGATGTCTCCATCAATTCACTGTTTTTATAACTCATTGTAACACAGTTTCCTCATCCAATAGCTTCTTTCCAAGGACTGCAGGGTCGTTGACTTCTCTTCCTGCTCATTTTGTTTTCTTACATACAGCTTAGATCTTTTCAAGACTTATGTTAATAGGCATTTTATATCTTTACTATAATAGGTTTCATTCTTGTTAGCTTTTTACATCAAGTGGCTTTCTGCCGTGTCTCGACTGATTTCCACAAAACAAATAAAAATGAGGTCTCATTTATAAATATATAACGAAATTAACAACATAAAACTCTTTTTAATGCCTATGCACATTTTATTTATTAATATAGTTTTAATGCTTACCGAACAAAAAAATTGCAATAGCACTTGCGATAACACGACATCAGGTCAAATTTGGTCGCCACCCTGTTTTTATATCGCTTATTCTCATAATGTTGACACACGTAACACATTTTATCAACTGGAAAGATGGTGGGATCCTTCTACCGCTCCAGAAGATATCTCACTACTAATGCAATTCTCTATCTATATAAAAGCCAAGTACGTCCAAGGGTGGAATACTGTTGCCATATCTGGGCAGGAGCTGCTAAAAACAGCCTATCCTGCCTTGACAGAGTACAAAATAGACTTCGTGGCTTAGTGGGGGATGCCCTTTTCTCTACCCTGCAACCTCTCTCCCACAGAAGAGACGTTGCGAGCCTATCCTTGTTTTATCGTTATTTCCATGGCAGGTGCTCGTCTGAACTCCAATCTCTGGTCCCCCCTCGCCAATCTTTCACGAAAAACACCCGTCTAGCTGAATCCACTGTGAAAAATGTCCCCCACTCTATATCTGTGCCTAAATCAAAACGCGGATTCCATGAACAAAGCTTCTTTCTAAGAACTGCACGCCTGTGGAACTCTGTTCCGTCTGCCTGCTTCCCACCGGACTACAACTTGGATGTCTTCAAGTCCAATGTTAACAAATTCCTAATGAACCGCCCCCTTAAGTAAACACTTCATCAAATCTCCACACTAACGTAATGTACTTGCAATAACCCTTATCCCTGAGTGGCTTCCGGGCCTTGATAAGTGGTGATCACTGTGTAAAAAAAAACAAAAAAAACTTACCTGCGTAATATTAACTGAATTTTAACTTTAAATGAGTTGCCATGCATTCAAATTTAATGAAAACAACAACCTTAAACCAATTTCAATACTTAGACAAAGTTTTTTTTTTTTTTCTGATCGCGATCATTTATGCTTACCGAAAAAAAAACTCATGATACTACTTGCGACCAGGTATGTCTCTATCATGTGGCACATATAATGACCTTGACCTGCTATAACTTAATTGGTATTACTAAGTATGTCCTGTTTTAGACATTGCATATACCGCATATTTTTATGAGCCAGGTTGTGTAATATTTTCTTGAACACAACCGCAACACAATGGCTCTATTTGCATTCATGTGAGTTATTCTTATCCACTTATAACTTAGGAATGCTGGTTGAACCAGAATTTCTTTAAGATATTATAAACAAAAAACAAAAACAAAAAAAAACACCACTTTGGCCGCAGGAAAGGCGGCGAATTTAAAAGCGAGTCGTGGGCTTCAGTGGAGTCTGTATGCGCATTTTACTCATCAGTTTTATAAATATAATATCTTCGATCGACTTGATATAGGATGGCTTTTCCGCTTTTCTGGAACTACTTCTTTGCCTAATGTTGTACAGACTACCATCGATTTGTTCAGCCATTTTATTTCTTTAAGATATTTTTGCCGGAAGCTATATCTATCTATCTCTCCTCTCTCTCTCTCTCTCTCTCTCTCTCTCTCTCTCTCTCTCTTTCTCTCCCCCCTCTCTCTCTCTCTCTATATATATATATATATCCTTCTCTCTCTTTCTCTCTCTGCGTATCTCTCTCTATCTATCTATCTGTATATATATATATATATATATATATATATTACAATAGACTAGCAATATATATATATATATATATATATATATATATATATATATATATATATATATATATATATCTATAACAATACTTCAATGCTGTTAAGAGTAGCAGTTACATATAAAAAAAGATGGGGAATAAAAGTTACAGTTAACTTTATTACATCATCAGATCAATAAGGAAAATAAGCCGAAAAAGTTGTTTCTCGCTAATTCATTTCCATTGATTTAATAAATAGTTATATGTAACTTCTATTTTCCTTTTTTTTCAATATATATATATATATATATATATATATATATATATATAAATGTATATATATATACATACACACACACATATATATATGTGTGTGTGTGTGTGTGTTTGTCTATATTCTGTCTGTCTCTGTCTGTCTTTCTCTCTATATTTATATCTATCTATTCATCTATGTGTGTGTGTGTGTGTGTGTGTGTGTGTGTGTGTGTGTAGTAATGTCGTTTCTTTCGTTTTTCTATATTTTTAACTTAAATTCAATTCCACATTATCACACAATGTTCCTTACTTAGGAAACTAATCTAGCTCAAACATATCTGGGGGCGTACATGTTTGAAAGATGAAAAAGATAAATTATTTCAATTTTCAAATCGCACTAATCTATACGCAAAATAGGCTTTGCACCTTAAAGTTTCGACCTAAGTGTACATTAGGAATTGTTGGAGTTCCCTTTACACTAAACTAAAGATTCCTTATATATATATATATATTGTTGCCAAGGTCGCTACAAAAAATGGTAGGATCCTTCTACCGCTCCAGAAGATATCTAACTGCTGATTGCAATTCTCTATCTATATAAAAGCCAAGTACGTTCAAGGATAGAGTACTGCTGCCACATCTGGGAAGGAGCTTCTAAAAGAAGCCTATCCTGCCTTGACAGAGTACAAAATAGACTTCGTCGCTTAATTGGGGGGGTGCCATTTTCTCTTCCCAGTAAATTCTCTCCCACAGAAGAGATGTTGCGAGCCTGTCTTGTTTTATCGTTATTTCCATGGCAAGTGCTCGTCTGAGCTCCATTCTCTAGTGCCCTCGCCAATCTTTCACGAAAAACACCCGTCTACCTGAAACTACTGTCAACAATGTTCCCCACTCTTTATCTGTGCCAAAATCAAAACCTAGATTCCATGAACAAAGCTTCTTTCTTAAAAGCGCACGCTTGTGGAACTCTCTTACGTTTGCCTGTTTCCCACCTGACTACAACTTTCAAGTCCAACATAAACAAATTCCTGGTAAAACGGCCCCTTAAGTAAGACACTTTATCAAATTTCTATTACTAACGATTACTACGATACTATCCCATTGATTACTGTACACACAATTACCCTTATCCCCGAGTGGCTTCCGGGCCTTGATAAGTGGGGACTTCCATGTAAAAAAAAATATTAGACGTACTTAGCTTTTATACAGGTAGAGATTTGCATTAGAAGTAAGATATCAACTGGAGCGGTAGAAGGATCCTACTATTTTTCAGCAACCTTGGCAATAGATTTGATACATGTATTCCATTTCAGATCAGAAGCAAAGGTCAAGCCCAGAAGGTTGTCAAAAAATGATGCCACCCCAGGATGAGAGCCATTCATTTCAACTGATGTCAAATGGGGATCAGAGCAGTGATGAAGATCGGAGCTTGGTTTTAGATGCATTAAATTATTGACTTTCAAGACGACTTCCAAAATATGATATGGCATGATGTAAACCACACCAAAGACCATAACGGTGGCCGGAAACTTTGTTTTCATCACCTTGCGCACCCCCTGATATTCGTGGATCCAGAGATGAAGTCTGAGGGTGCTGATAATAGCCGTGTTGTTATAATGTGGATCGGATGGAGAGCATGAGTTGTACAGAAGCGCATCTCCGATCTTACTCGCTGAACATTGTGTCCCTTTCAGACAAGATAGAAGACTCCTTTCGCTCTTCGGATTTTTAACACAACTGGATAACTAGTACATGATCTGTAACAAAAAAAAACAACAACGTTTTTCATCAAACAGAAATGGGATTATGTCGTCTTTTCTAGTGCGACAATTTTGTCATGTAAGCATATATATATATATATATATATATATATATATATGATTTGTTTTACATAAGCAGTAATGTGTTGCTACACAGTCATGAGACTGTATCGGTCTTCTAGTATTTAGTAACTAGAAACCTCTCCAAGAAATCATGCTTATGTGAAGAGAATCAGTAACGAAATTATAACGAGCTATACCTCGGTATTGAGCACTCTTGCATAACCCTCGTTATACTCACTAGTTACTGTTCTTCTGGGAAATAACCCCAAATAATATATATATATATATATATATATATATATATATATATATAATATTTCATCTGTCTGTTAGTGTTGTGTATGTGTGTATGTGTGTGTGTGTGTGTTTGTATGTCTGCCTTAAACTTTGAAAAGAGGCGACGGATTTTTATGAGATCGGTATCGTTTTAAAGTCGATCTTTCCGGCGACAAATATCGGAGAATTGGCTAAATACATTAATTCTTTCTTATTCAATTGGTCACTTTAATACAGGGAGGGGTCGCTTTTTTCGACGTTATTTTTTAAACCAATCCTCTCTTTTCAATTGTCTGGCCTTAATTTAAACCTACGGTACTTCCGGTTTGACGGTTGGCGCAACAGCAAACACGTTATTTTTCACGTTTTTTTCCTCCTTCACGGTACGGGTTCGAGCCTGCCTGCCTACTACCACTTTATTCTTTTTTTGCGCTAAACAAACCTCCAAACACCCGGGCAACGCCGGGGACCCAGGCTAGTCTATTATATAAATCTCGCCTTTCTGTTAGTGTATATATGTTTGTATGTCTGCCTAAATTTCGACAGATGCAACGGATTTTCCCGAGATCGCTTCCGGTTCGAGGCTCTACCCCTTGGACGACAAATACCGAAAAACTGGTCAATTGGCCATTCCTGCCTACAACCACTCTTTTTTTGATCAAGACACATCTCCAGACACCCTGACAACGTCGGGTACCCAGGCTAGTATATATATATATATATATATATATATATATATATATATATATATATATATATATATATATATATATATATATATATGTGTGTGTGTGTGCGTGTGTTAAAGAGATAAAATTACTACTTTATTTATTAGTTTTCTTTTTTTTTAGAAGGAACTATCTAATGTTACTGATATCTGTACATTTGCATGTGTATATTATTATAATACTAGCAGGAAGACCCGACGTTACCCGGGCTGTAATAAGATTAACGAATATTTCACACATCTAATACTTTTATTTTCACCGAAATCTGTGAATTCTACTATTGCCAATCAATCGATTGATTGCCTACTCTAGTCGGGGGCACAAAAGTGCGCACCGGATAGAAAGCTTCACATTCTTACCAGCAATGACAACCCACCAATGCAATGTAGTCTATACTGCAATGTAAATAACGTCGATTTATAAGATTATTTTTATATCATAGATTGTAATTAAAGCCTAAAATTAAAAAATCAAGTAGCATTGTTCAATTGTTCTCTAAACACAAACATTCATTTCGAACACGTCGTTGTCGTTTTAAAGAGGCTACTGTTGATTTTATACGCCGGTCTGCTTTGGAACTAATAAAATTTCTCTAATGTACTTGTGATGTTTTGATCAAAAACAGGTTTCTCCTACTTTAATTCAATTTACGATTTTCCTTACTTATTGGAAGCATTCCGCTGCAAAACCTATCTAAGAACACTTCAAATACATAAAGAGCATTTGTGTAAAATTAAATATAAATCAGCCCAACCGTTTAGACGGCCGTAGAGAAAGAACTGAAACACACGCACACAGACAAAGCGCCTTTTATAAATAATAGATAATTTAACTAAAAATAAACCATTGATATATTTTTAGACTACTACAGCTAGTAGTAGTAATAGTAGTAGTAGTAGTAGTAGTAGTAGCAGCATGTATATATACATACATATATATATATATGAATATATATATATGAATGATATATATATATATATATATATATATATATTCATGCTATTCTAAACCTAGCAAAAGTACCCGTCGTTGACTGGGTCCAAAACAGCCTACAGAAAATGGACTCTAATTTATAAAAGTATGATAGGTTATCAAAAGGACGGGTTGTAAATTTGGGTTGAATTTGGGAGTATCAAAACCAAAGCAAAATATGATGAAAGTAAAAATGAAATAGATAAACCCCAGAATTTATTATACCATACCTGCTCACACTGAAACACTTGTCACAATATTCTGTGGATCTATATTAAAAAACCTTGTTAAACTTTGTGACATATTTCCATTCTATGAAGGTCAGGTGCGATCAAACACCCCATTATTTTATTATACCATATTTCTTCATACTGAAACATAATTATCAAAGTATACTTACGCAGATAGATATGAAAAGTCTTTATTAAAGTCTGTGCCTGTTTCCATTCTATGGAGGTCAGGCGCGAACGCAGACCCCACAATGTTATTATACCATCCCTATTTAAGTTAAAACATACTTATCAAAGTATTATTATGTACATCTATATAAAAAACACTTGTAAACGTTTTTTTTTTTTATTTAATTTTTTTTATTTCCCTACTTTGTGGACCAGGCGCGAACGCAGACCCCACAATTTTAATGAACCACCATTCTGCCAGATCAAACATACCCATTCCTGTGTATCGATACATCTTCTCTCATTATATGTAATCAGTTTTTTTAAATAGTCAACCATATAGGAGCCTATTCGTGACCAGACACACACACGGACAGTCAGCTTTATATTATAGATATAAGAGATGTTTAGAATAGCATGAATATAATTGGTTTCAGACCCAAAGTGTAGATCCTTTAAAATATCTTCTTTAGCTTCTTTTTCTTAGCAGAGTTCGATTAACAAGGTTAATTATAGGTCCTTTGTTTCGATTTGAAACCGAAAATATCGATTTTGTTTCGACATTCAATACTAAGTTTATAAATACATATTATGCTCGTATTTTTCATTGTTCTTATTCTTCAAGCACTTAGCTGAGATTTTCTTCCACTAACTCTAAATGGATAGATAGATATGTATGTGTTTATCTATATAAAATAAAAAAAAATCAATTCATTTAATGCGGTTTTACAATTTTCATAATCCAAAGATTTCATCTTAATTTAGTGAAACAGATTTTTTAAAAATTATCAATAATGCCATTAGACCGTTATTGTAAAATTTCTAAACTTTAAAAAAAAGAAAAGGGTGAATTATTTATAATAAGAAAAAAAAATTAATTAAGAAACTTAGAAAAAAAAAATAAAAATAAAAGAACCTGACGTTTCACTGTCGCTTCGCTAATTAATACATTTTTCGAGTTCGCATAATACTTATACATACTAAACATTATGTGTTGTCATCCGACTGGGTAATTATTTAAAAGTACCTAGAATAGATACAATCGTCAGTAGACCTTTTCAGGGCCTTAATTATTTATACATTATGTATTATATAGGGCGTTTTAAAGAATTACAACTGGACTGGCACTGTGACTGACGATAAGATGTTTATTTATTGACACAGAATTAAATAGAATAGTTTCGAATTGGGAAGACAGATGTAATTGAAGAAACCTGTTCGCAAATGTTCAAATCGATTTACAATTTTTGTTCATGCAATTCTGATAACAATTAAAGTGCTAATACATTTTTATGACACCCTAGAGCAAACATATTTGCAGCATTATAGAATGATTGATCGTAATTTGAAATGAAAACTTATTAAATGAATTTATATGTTGACACACCGAAGTTAAGCCACGTTGAACCTGATCAGTACTAAATGCGTGATATTTGGGACTGCCAGGTGCTGTATGTTGGCATTGTTTCCAGTCGTCTCAGACTTCTCCTTGCCACTAGCCTCAAACAGTGCCGATTCAAGATAGGTGCGGTTGTTTATTGCTCAAGACTTGCCTCACAATTACAGTACAGCTGCCCGCTACAGGGGATATCCTTTGTCTTTCAAGACTGAACGGAGGCATTGAATTGCACATGTGCAAACTGTACGTGTTTATTATTTCTACGTTGGTTTTTATTTTCTAAGTTTGGACCACTTTATTATATATCTAACTGTCATCAACGTTAGAATATTTTACTGAAGAGACGGCGTGTGGTCTGATATAGTTGATTACGAAACTGTTTGATGACTATGGTGCCAAAACTTCGGCTCCATCCAATTCCAAGCATCCCTTCTAATAATGGACGATGCCAACGTCAACTACTTGTCACGTGGAAGTACCTAATTCTAAAAAGATACCGTGTAAACTCATAAAAAAAGAATCAAGCAGGAAATCTCTAACTATTATATAATAGGAAATTTATCTGCGTGTCTGTATGTCTATATGTACGTGTGTCTGTATGTCTGTATGTATGTATGTGTGTCTGTATATCTCGATCTGCGTGTCTGTGTGTACATGTGTATGTATGTTTGTGTGTACGTGTGTCATTGAGATCCTTCCCTAAGGAAAACGACTGAGCCGATTTTTATGAAATTTCACACGAAGGTACTTTTTATGCTTGCTAGCATTAATGAAATATGTTCTGATCAACTCATTTAACTTGTAGCCCCTCGATGTATATATCCCCGAAAACCCCGCTTGTCAATAAGATCTCACACCTTTACTGTTGTTGTCCCTAAATGACAGAAAGCTTTCTATTCTAATAGCTTCTTCCCTCGAACAGCTAGACTTTGGGACTCCCTTCCTACTTCCTGTTTCCCTGGTTGTACGTATATGCAGAAGTTTAAATGTAATAGAAACTAATATCATGTTAATTTTTCCTAGACATGGCCCCAAATAGTAGCTCCTTACGTCCAAATTCCGACTTGATTTGTAATGGGTGAACATGAGTAAAAAGAAATATTCTTAGATCGGTTATATACCGGAATATCTTCGATAAGTAACGATAATCGATAATCGAAATAATCCTATGAAAGAAAGAACAGGCGGATTTGACCAAATTGAACATCTTACACGGCCTTAAATCACAAGTGTATTTGAAAAGATTTATTACCACACAACCCGGAAGGCCCAACATATAACATTAACAGTAGGTTCAAGATTATTGTTTCTTTTTAAAGCACAGTTTCACTATGATGCTTGACTTTATCATTTTAACTTAACTTCAAGCCATTATCACCGCACAACTAGTAATTCCAAGCATCTAAAATCCAAAGTAAGTATATGACAAGGGCGCGTTCGAAAAGAATTTAACTTTTGCATTTTAAATCCATTATATATAAATATTTATATATACATATTTATATATATATAAATATTTATATATATATAAATATTTATATATATAAATATTTATATATATACTAAAATTTGTAAAATCATCGGGAAGTTCTCTACAGTGCAATGTAGACTACAACATATTGTTAACTTTGTTACTGCGAGCGTTATGTAAAGCTTCCTCCAAGTGTATAACGTTGGGTTGCCAAATAGAGCAGGTTATCAGTCTATTTGATTGAAAAATGGGCTATTGCATCGATACCTATGACAAGAAAAATACCATGCAATGCTAATTCATAAGAACAGTCACTTTATTAGTGAGAAAGCATGAACTACTCCGTACATTTAAAAACCGTAATCCTCATGTGGCCCTTAAGCCTTAATAAGCAGAAAACCCCTAGGAAAAAAAGATAGTTCGGAGCTATACAGGATGGAGCTGAAATAACAGGTATTTTTTGTATTGCTATTACATGGTTTGGACAAAATAATAGGAAAACCATGTTAGAAAGTTGAGGCAGAAAATGTCTTACAGCAGGGTTTTTTTTCTCAAGGGTATAGTTTATATTCCTTGGATCACGTCGGAAAAACTCGTATATTGCTGCACACATGAAATCAACATTTTGGTAATTTTGCCATGCAGAGTTCATAAGGTGTTTCCATTATTTTGTCTAAACCCTGTAATAACAATCTAAAACTCATATTATGTCTGCTCCACTATCTATTTGGCGCATTTGATATGATGTACGCTTTTAAAACCTAAACAAATATGGCCATTCTAAAATTATACTCAAAGATACATCTTCGACAATCTGTTCGACAATGACTTTGTTGTTTGCTTGAGGTATAATTTTGTACGATTCCAGGATGTCTCCCATCCTAGTATTCACCTTCTCTTTGAAAAACCGCTTGCTTATTGCTAGTCGCCTGAGATGCTTTTTCTATGTAAATGCCGAGAGGAGCTGCTCAGGAATTCTTTCTAGGTCAGGGTCTACTTCTTATAGTACGCTGGCTTTTCAAAACCACGCCTGATTTAATCAAATGTCCTGGAGGGGGTGTAAATAAAAAGCTTCCCATATTTTTATTTTGAAAATATGACTAAATTCGTCTGATTTTTGCGCTGACAGATACATGCTATACTTAAATAATGCTTTGCATATGTAGTTCATGATTTCAAATAAGTGATACCATTGTATTAATGTAGAAACAATGGTAGTATTGCACAGATGCGCGTGAACTATTGCTTCTCATCTAGATATACCATAGCCTGTCTGAATTTAATCGATTACATATTCTGCTGATATAATCATTGGTAATCAATTATTGATATAGATTTTACACTGACTTTTCTTTTCTTGCATTATATCGTTTTTTTTATTCTTGGTTTGTTGCTACGTTTGTACTGAATTGAATGCTATTGTATTCTATCGATTGTAAACAGGTCGTCTTCCTCAAACGTAACAGATTTCCTATCGACCTTATATCCTCGTTGTGTCATATTTCACTATTCACATTTTGCGAAATTCCTACTACTGTCCTCGATTGTCTGAGATCTCTGTACAGAGGTTTGTCAGGACTAGCTGGTACGAGGATATTTTCCGCTACAAGTAAATATATACAAAATCACAGTATGCTTACCCTTCACTGTATTATATAATTATTTCTGCAACTTCTCTAAGTAGTGTTACCCATAGTAATAACGCTTAGCTGAACACTCCACCAGACTAGATGAATTCTTGTCCATGAATACTGTGAGTTCAAGAGACCAAAGAAATATATACAAAAATTTCTCTACAGTGCAATATATTGTGAACTTTGTTACTGCGGGAGTCACGTAAATCTTCCTCCAAATATATAGATGTGGGGTCCCAAATAGAGCAGGTACTCAGTCGATTTGATTGACAAATGGTAAGTGGTCAATTAGCGAAAAGAAAATTAATGTTCTTCAATTCTTTAGCAATTCAGCAATTACGAGGTAGAAAAAAATTTAATGGAGCATTCGAATATCAAATCCATGCTTCCATTCAGTCTTGAAAGACAAAGGATACCACTTAGGGGCAGTAGCGCGTGTAATTGTGAGGCAAGGGTTGCGCAATACGCAACGACGCCTCTTCTGAAGAGGCACTGTTTGAGTCCAGTGGCAAGGAGAAGACCAGGACGACTGGAAACAATGCCGAGATAAGCGGAGAGCACATACAGCACCTGAAAGTCCCAAATAGTCACCTAGTTAGTACAGGTCAGGTTCAACGTTGCTTAACTTCGGTGATCCAGCGGGAACCGGTATGTCAACGTGATTATGCCGTATATTCGAATATCTAGGTAGCTGATATAAAGATTATACGTGAGCCCCAGAAAGTGGCGCCTTGATTTCTGAGAACGACGACTGATGTAAAATGCAACAGAATCCAAATATGTTATTGATGTAGTGGAAAATCCTGACACCCATTGAGAATGGATAACTCGGTCTATAATAGACGCTAACAATCGGTAACCAGGCAAGGGGGGTAAGGTAATCATGATATTACTGCATTCAAAATATGGTCGAGTGTCAATTTCTTATTTATTACATTTGTATAATAAACTTATTATAACTTACTCTATGTGTTGAATTTCACTTCATCTAATTAATTTTATTTCATTTTTACGAAGGAGTCACCACGTTTCAAGATCCGGGAGTCCAATCCAGCCCGACCGCAGTAGATATTGAACTCACTACACGAGTTTTTAGTGTAATTCAAATCTTGTCGGTAGCTAAATACTTGATGCTTCACTAGGGCTATCAAAGGTATTTTTATCGTGACGACATCACTAGATGGGTTGCCTACCACGGCTTAAAAGAGTCCCATTTACGCTGGAGAGAAGGATAGAACATGCCAGGTTCTCAAACTGGTATTTCATCTCGTGGTGCATACAGTGCCTCGCCTTCCCAAATATTCACCCATCTGGTACTGGCCAAGATGAACGTTTCTAAACTGCGGAGATCTGGCGAGAACTGGTGTATCAACGTGATTGTGTCGTCCGTAGATATCTCGCAGATAAGAGTTAATAAGTGTACAGAAGTCAATGATAAAATATCATAGTAATCGTTTGTAGCTAAAATTTGGTAAATTGGATTACTTAAGTGTGTAGCTCATCAAAAAGTTGTTCATGTTAGGATAACGGACAGCCATATTGTAGTCAGTTGGAAAGTAGGCAAACGGAAAAGAGGTCCCCAGACGTGCATTTCAAAGAAAGAAGCTGTGTTCATTGAATCTACATTTAGGTTTAGGCACAGAAAACTAGTGGGGGAAATTATTTATATTGGTTGCAACTAGAGGAGTGTTTTTTGTAAAAGTCAGGTAAGTTGATATTCTTCCTTACGACTATAGCAATCATAGAGTCGTCTGGGTGTTTTTCTGTAATGAATCTGCGCTTTAAAGCGCTGTTATCCAAAAAATGGTTAAGATGATTTTATCTTAGTTTTAATCTAATTATAAAATTGAAAAATCTTCGACGGAATGATGTCTGATGCTACCCGACCAAACTGTTTTAAATAGCGGCGTCCTTATAAAATGTACAAAATATTAATGTTATTGTTCTTTCCCATTTCCCAAAATAAATAATTTTCCGCAAAGTTAAAATAAAAAAAACAACAACACACTTGTTCTTTAGAAAACAATCCAACTAAACGCCATATACAAATATTTAAAAATATAAAGAACGTGACACTTCAAATAAATAATTGTTATAATTCTTTTTGTATCCTTTGCAAATGATTCAAATTTTAGGATGTTATTTTGGATGAAAACCAGTACCAGATGTCAAAATTTCAGCTTGTAGTCAGTTGGAAAGTAGGAAAACGGAAATTTGGTTAGGTTTAAAATGTTGTCTCTTAGTTTTGGATGCTACTATATATATATATATATATATATATATATATATATATATATATATATATATATATATATATATATATATATACCCGTCTGTTGACTGGGTTCAAAAACAGCCTACAGAAAATGGACTCTGATTTATGAAAGTAGGATAGGTTATCAAAAGGAAGGGTTGTGAAGAGATAGCTTCGAATTTGCGGGTATTAAAACCAAAGCAAAATATGATGAAAGTAAAAATAAAATAGATAAACCCCAGAATTTATTATACCATACCTGTTTACACTGAACACTGAAACACTTATCACAATATTCTGTGGATATATATTAAAAAACCGTGTTAAACTTTGTGACATATTTCCATTCTATGGAGGTAAGGCGCGAACGTACACCCCATATATTTATTATACCCCATTTCTTCAAACTGAAACATTATTATCAAAGTATACTTACGCAAATAGATATGAAAAATCTTTATTAAAGTGTGCTCCTATTTCCATTCTATGGAGATAAGGCGCGAACGCAGTCCACACAATTATATTATACAATCCCTATTTAAGTTAAAACATACTTATCAAAGTATTCTTATGTACATCTATATCAAAAACACTTGTAAACTTTTTTTTTTTAATTTTTAATTTTTTTATTTCCATACTTTGTGAACCAGGCGCGAAAGCAGACCCCAAAATTTTAATGAATCACTGTTCTTACAGATCAAACACACCCATTCCTGTGTCTCGATGGATCTTCTATCATTATATGTGATCAGTTCTCTATAATAGTCAAGCATATAGGAGCCTATTCGTGACCAGACAAACACACACACACGCGCGCGCATACACACGCAGAGATTCACCTTTATATTATAGATATATATTAGCAAGAGAGAATTGTGTCTGTTTGAATCCAAAACTATACTATCATTTTTTTACTGCACTTTCAATGGTCAATCTAGGGAGAATAATGTAGTATCATTTCTGTTTCTGTGAAACGACCATTCAGGGTTTTACCTCTTCATGTCCGGGTTTACAGTATTATATATCATGAAGGCTAATATAGTATTTGTTTTGTTGCGATAAGAACCTCCTCCCAGGCATTAACTTTTTTGGCCGGATGAGTATGCACTGTATTATTTGTTTCGTGTACACTACATATATATATATGCATAGAATTAAAAAAGTTAACAATAAAAGTAACACAAAAGTGTATTAAATCATCAAGTCAATAATGACGGCAATAAGAGGAAAATAGAAAATGGACCTCTTCAGGCCATGGTATTTTGAAGCGAAATGCTTCTCATCAGAACTAGGGAAAAATCGGCATTATAACACTATATGGGTATAGAAAGATAAAACCGGCTTGAGAACGTTTAGATTTGAAATTAAAAATAATTAAAAAAAAATGGGGTGAATTAAAGAGGATTTGGATGACAAGTTAGAATTATTGGTATGGAAGGGGGTAGACAAACGGCTTGTTTTATAAAAATATATTCTTTGTTAGCGCATTTATATTTTAGTTAATTTATAATATATATATATATATATATATATATATATATATATATATATATATATATATGTGTGTGTGTGTGTGTGTATACAAATTCAGTATATATCATCACCCCAAACCTTAAGGACCTCACATTCAGACCCATAATCGTAAGATCAGCATGCCAAATGAGCAGACTTAGCAACTTAATAGACATACTATTACAGCCCTTCATCGATCTAGTCAGAAACTACATAAGAGACAAATCCACTTCCTTAAACAAACAGTAAATCATGGAACAATACTAGCTACATTCGACAGCAGCCTATAGAGAAATGTATCCCCCTAACCTAGGGAAATAATACTTGATACATATACGTACACAAACATTAAACCCCAGATTTACCAAACAATTATTGATGGACAACATATAATCCTCAACAACGACTCCTTCGAATTTAATAATGATAACTACATCCAAATAGTAGGAAACGCAATGGTTACAATACACGCCATTCTTACATTAGCCTATGAAAGGATAGAGCAAAAATACGAACACAAAACAAAGTAACCTTTCATAAAATTTAGGAAGAGATACTCGAACGATTGCTTTATCCTATGGAAAACTACGTGGGGGACATCAAAGACTTCCGTACTATACTCCAAACCCTATACGCTAAAATCAACTTCGCCCTATATATATATATATATATATATATATATATATATATATATATATATATATATATATATATAGTTTTGTGTGTGTGTGTGTTTGTGTTAAGAATTGGTAATGTAGTTATGTTCATTATTTATCCGTTTATTTGTTGCGGACTATTATCTCCATCTTCTAGTTACTGTTTCACGAGGTTTCGGGTAACTATACGTCGTGAAATGTCGTGAAACATCGTGAAACAACACATCGAAGATAAGGATAATAAAGAAATCGATGACTAATATATATTACTCATCTAAAAAAGGAATTCCAATTAAGTAAATAATGTAGTTATTTTTATTATTCAGAATATATTTCACATCTTGGGGTTTATATTCACAAGAATTGTTCTCCCAGGCTTTCCCTCCAAGACATTTACTCTCCATTTAAGGAGGTAGCGTATGTCAAGAAGAAATCATCATTAGCATGCACAGCACGTGCGTTATAAATTGGGCTATGACAACAGCATATTCTTTTTATTGTTTTTACTCTTGAGTATATATCCGACACAATTAGACACAATTAATCGACCAAGGATCACATCTCTCTACATAAAAACAACAGATAATATATCAATGGATATATACCTGCAAATCAAAACAAGGAAAGGAATATGCTGCTGTCATAGCCCTAGTTATGAATACTAGTCAGATATGCGAGGGAAATAGCCACGAAAATGATAGTATTCTAACGAGCATCTGAAAGCGTATTAAATTATCCCACTTTTCTATCATCTTTTCGAACGTTTATAGTTTTCTGGCATGCATTGTGCTTACGGAAATTTATTGAGACACTATTTTCCTGCTCGTCTGTCGCTTTTATAAAGAAGAGACTCGGCGTTGAGCGTGCGCTGTCAAGTCTCTTAAATGAGCGTCTATTTCGAGAAGAAATCCATTACCCGTACGTAGGCGTACCATCGTCACAGGCGCTTGCAACGTCGCACGTATACAAGTCGAGCGTGTCATTCAACTTTTAAATAGTTTAATTAAATCCAAGTCTGTTCCATTTCCGTGGCGTCCACCACGCCACCTCGTAGTGTGTTTGCCATTTAAAGTCTATTTTATTCAGTCTTTCAAGAAGGGAGAATTTTTAGACATTCCTTTCTTCTGTAGACTGATTTTATTACTATGCCTTTCAAGTAAGTACTTTGTTCACTTCTATACATAATGTAGAGATTGGCATTGTGTAGAAAATAGAACACCTTGTCAAAGATCATAATATATATAGCATCTGTACGCGCGCGCGTGTGTGTGTATACACTCCATTTTATTATTTAATATATCCTATTTTATTTATGATTCAGTTTTTATGTTTTAAATCTTTTTACATGCGTTTATTTTAAAATTCTTACTATTTTTTACAAGTTTTAATATACGACGTTTACTTTTGGAGAATATATACATATATGATTTTTCATTTTTCTTTTCATTATCATATATATATATATATATATATATATATATATATACATATATATATATATATATATATATATATATATATATATATATATATATAGTAAGTTATAAAATGTATATGGCGATTAAGCTACACTGAATATTCTGCGTTTCATCTACTCTAGGATTCTTCAGGCTTATGCGCATAAGCCGGAAGAATCCTAGAGTGGATGAAACGCGGAATATTCAGGGTAGCTTAATCGCCATATACATTTTATAACTTACTAACTAGCTCTACCTACGTAGTGAGCACTTTTGAAGTGAATACTTAAAGTTTACGCATAAATCTATAGTTTCGTATATTAATTTTCTGTGAGTAAATTAAGTAGTTATATATATATATATATATATATATATATATATATATATATATATATCGATACGCAAATAGCTTATAAACAGACTAGTTTGACTTTCCCAGGTAACATTCGTTCCATTTAATAATTTCAATTTGAGTTTGTCTATAAATTCAGCTGTGGTAATGTTTTAACAATTTTCCAAATAGATTGAAATAAGACTTTTCCATTGTTATCCTTCTTTTATGGCTTTTTATATTTATTTTTTCTTTTTTTGAAGGGCTCAGTTTTTTCTTTTCTATAGCGTCGAATGGTTCAGGATCGCATGACGAAGTCTTATTGACTAAAACGAATGCCAGTATAGTATAAAGCACTTATGATAAGTCAATTGCTATAGCTTTTGCTCGTTTATAACAGGCTAAAATGTATATTGTGTGCACAACCTTCAAAGTGTTAATAAATATTTGTAAGTAATTGTAACGTCTCTAAACTGCTAATTACGGGATCTAATGCAATAAAAACGTAAACATAGTTTTAATCGTAAAAAACTAAAGAAAATACGTGGTAAAATAACTG
The DNA here is from genome assembly GCF_053919585.1 of Euprymna scolopes. Taxonomy (NCBI): domain Eukaryota; kingdom Metazoa; phylum Mollusca; class Cephalopoda; order Sepiida; family Sepiolidae; genus Euprymna; species Euprymna scolopes. The sequence goes on from NC_136493.1 coordinate 20,884,138, forward strand.
GTATTGCCTTTGGTAGTTGTTACTTAGCGTACGATTGTTTATGTTGTATTTATTAAAAAAAGTTGCGTGTTATTATGTGTTGATAGTTTAATAGTTTCTATTTATTTACACGGTTTTACCGACTGAGCAAGCTGATCCGAGTTATATATATATATATATATATATATATATATATATATATATATATACAAGCAAAAGTACCTGTCGTTGACTGGGTTCAAAAACAGCCTACAGAAAATGGACTCTGATTTATGAAAGTATGATAGGTTATCAAAAGGAAGGTATGTAAAGAGATACCTTCGAATGTGGGGGTATCAAAACCAAAGCAAAGTATGATGGAAGTAAATATAAAATAGATAAGCCCCATAATTTATTATCCCATACCTGTTCACACTGAAACACTCATCAAAATATTCTGTGGATCTATATTAAAAAACCTTGTTAAACTTTGTGACATATTGCCATTATATGGAGGTCAGGTGCGAACGAACATCCCATAATTTCATTATACCATATTTCTTCAAACTGAAACATAATTATCAAAGTATACTTCCGCAGATAGATATGAAAAGACTTTATTAAATTTTGTGCCTATGTTTATTCTATGGAGGCCAGGCGCGTACGCCGACCCAACAATTTTATTATACCATCCCTATTTAAGACACACCATATTTATCAAAGTATTCTATATAAAATAACACTTGTAAACGTTTTTTTTTATGTTAAATTTTTTCATTTCCATACTTTGTGGACCAGGCGCGAACACAGGCCCCACAATTTATATGAACCACATTTCTGCCAGATCAAACATACCCATTCCTGTGTCTCGATATATCTTCTATCATTATATTTAATCAGTTTTTTTAAAATAGTCAACCATATAGGAGCCTATTTGCGACCAGACACACACACACACACACACACACACATACACACACACGCACACACACATACACAGACATTCAGCTTCATATTATATATATATATTAGTAAGTTTAACGCCTTTAAACTGTTAATTACAAAATATATAAATTATTTTAAAATAGTTAAGATCGTAAACATATTATTTTTATTTTTATTTGAGAACAATTCCAATTTGCAGTTAAAGTACAAGTAAAATATTCAGAAAGAAATAATTTGGGACGCGAAAACCGTGCTCCATCGTTTGTTATCAATTTCTGAATTTCTATCGATAGTTTTTATCACGCACAACTTGAGTAAAGAAAATATCTTTTTTAAAATATGTAAATTGATTTAGTATTTTCTTTGTTTTACATATTTGTCTCTTGTTCTTTTACAACGAATCCAACATGCAATGAAAATCGTTTTAAAGAATTTGTGACGTTAAAAACGTACATGTTTTTTTAGTATATTCGGTTTTGTTTATATTAGAATTTTAAAAATGCAATAAACAGAACCGTGGGTAAGAATATAAATACGTTAAAAAAGATTTGTAATATATAAAAAAATCATTCCTAATTTTGTATTCATCTATTTACCCAGCGCATTGTAAAACAGAAACGGATATTTTTATGCATTCGCATCCTAAACCAAAGCTTGGTGGGTGATTTCAACGCTCAAGCAAGATGATTTGAGTTTTATACTAGGGGGGTTACCCGGCGTTGCCCGAGTGTTTGAGGGTGTGTGTGCTCAGGCGGGGGTGGGAGCGGGGTGCCAATCAAAACATAAGAATAAGCGAAGTAAAAAAGAACTAAACTAAAAAACAAAAAAAGAAAACAGAAAAACGAACGTTAAAACTACTTTAAAACATCTGAAAAATAAAGGGGGGTACCCAGCGTTGCCCGGGTGTTTAGAAGTGTGTGTGCTCGGGTGGTGGGGGTGTAATCAAAACATAAGAATAAGCGAAGTAAATATTTTTAAATATTAAGTTAAAATTAAAAGTTAAACCTTAAAAATTCGAAAAAAAATCACAAAAATCTTACGTAAGACAAACGAACGATGTTGAATGTAAAACTCGGAAAAAAAACAAAAAAGAAAACAGAAAAATGAACGCTAAAATTTCTTTAAAAAATCTGAAAAATAAAAACCAAAAAAAAAAACACGTCTTAAATAAGTTTGTTTCAATATTAAAATTTTAAAACTCGGTAGATGCGCGGGGTTACCCGGGTGTTTTTGGATGTGTGAAGTCGTCGGGAGTGGGGGGGGGGAGTTTAATGAAACCCTAAGAATAAGCGAAGTAAAAATATCAGAAAAACAAACGTTACGTGAAAAATGGCTTAAATACCCCTGCTTCAATATTAAAATTTAAAAAATCGAAAAAAAGAGACAGCTCACACTACGATTCGAACACAAAACCTTTATACAATGACCCAGCGCTCTAACCAACTGAGCTAAGACGACGTACACGAAATTAGGTCATTTTTTATCTTTAAACTAAACTAAAGAAGCGATATCGTAATGAGAGGACGGTTTTTGCTGACCCCCCTGTAGAAAAGTGCTAATTATAGGGTGAAAAAATTAAAGTTTTTGGCCAATATTTCGATATTTGTCGGTCGAAGGATGGGGCTTTTATATGAGACCAAATTTGTTAATTGTTGTTCTGTCTGTCGAAAGTTTTTAGCAGACATATAGACATACACATATACATACATACATTTTCGCTTTTATATACATAGAAAACATATATAAATACATCTCTCTCTCGCCTTATATATATATGTATACAATATATATATATATGTATATATATATATATATATGTATACAATATATATATATATATATATATATATATATATATATATTGTGTACAGTCATTGGTGCCGTCGGTTTCAAGCCCCATAATTAGGACCCTTTAAGATATCTTTATCAAGCTCTCTTCAGCTAATATTCGTCAATTTTAATATATACAATATTCCTAGACGTAGACAAATATTGGCTGAAGAGAGCTTGAAATGGATACCTTAAACGGTCCTAATTATCTAGCTTGAAACCGACGGTACCAATGACTTGTCTCATCTAACAACTTTTTGTACACAAAATATAAATACGCTCTTATATTTCGGATTTTTATTTTAATTGAACACTCTGCTGGATTTCTTTTTGCTAAAAAACTAATCACATATATATATATATATATATATATATATATATATATATATATATATGTGTGTGTGTGTGTGTGTGTGTGTGCGTGTGTGCGTGTGTGTGTGTGTGTGTGTATAACCATTTAATAATAGCAAAGGATGGGCACTTTCTGTGGAATAATAATTAAACTGTTAGCAGTGACCGGATTCTAAAGGCAAGCAGTATAAAGCAAAACGATTTTAGAGCAGAAAGATTTCCGATATCTGGACACATTTCTGGTGCAGGTGTTGACTTTTTCGTGATGGGTTGTGTTATTTGTATAGCCACATCCTTAATGCAACAAAGTAATGAGTGCACATTTCGTAAAATACAGTAAGGTAACATTACCGGGATGGGACAGAGACTAGCCCGTTGTAGACAGTGTGTGGTATTTTAGATTGTAGGCTCTTTTGGTATGCTCTTTTTCGGATCTTCCCATGAAATGAGGGTTAATGATCATTATCATATCTTATTAATCTGCGGATTTTAGTCAACTAGCGTTTTTGCAAGTCCACGATTTTCTGCTCGTTCGAGCACTCCTGCGTGTGCAATCTATTCGCCTGAATTCGGCGTTTAATAGTTCAGAATCTCCTTCATTTCCTTGGCAATTGTTTGATAACCCTTGCGTAAAGGTTAAGCTAATAGAGAAAAAGGTGATTCGTGGCTGGTTTCAAATCTGATGATAGACAGGAATTGTTTCCCCATACGCCAATGGTTGGTTGGTTGGTTTGTTTGGTTTTGTTTTACGGCATATCAACCTTTTTCAGGTTATTAAATGGCGAATCCTAAGATTTTGACGAATTTTTTTTTAATAGAATATATTTGTTGTTTTCAAGTCGGTTTCTATTTAACACCCATAGTTGGGACCCTAACAGGTACTACCACTCCGGGTAAGAGTGAATCTGGGAGTAATGGCAATCAAAGGGTGGCTCAACACTCCCCAAATCCCGGAAGTTGGGGCCTCACCACTGTGTATAGTTTAAGATCATATCCATATACTGATGATTGCATAAACATTAAACATAAGTGTGTGTAGGTATAAGTAAAAATTGTGTAATAGTTATATATATATATATATATATATATATATAGGAGCAAACAGTTATCGAGCTTTTACATCTGGCTGAGATAACTTTATAAATATTAATTCTGTAATATTTATAATATACTTTAATTTTACCATCTTGGATCATTTTGGTAAATTTAATTGTAATTTTTATTTCATTATATATATATATATATATATATATATATATATAAATATATATATATATATAAATATATATCGTTGAGCACTTTCAGTTGAATTAAAATCAGTCAATTTAGCTCTTATGCATAGATCATCGTATAACGATTAGATCACTCTCTGACTGACGCAAATGAACATTTAAAAATTAAAAATGTTTAAATTCGACGTTACTTCACGCTGTTAATGGTAGCCGAATGGATTAGGTCTTCGCTAAATCGAGCCAGAGATGTCTCGTGATGCGGGGTTCGAGTCGTTCGACTGATATTAATCGTGACACCCTGCACTGAAGACTCCCAAAAGGATGAAACACTAGTGTCTGTAGGTATTTAATAATTATTATAGTAAAAATATAATTATATATATATATACATACATACATATATATATATGTCAATATATATCAGAAATGTTCTTATATATGTATATATATACATATAAGAACATTTCTGAATTTAAGAAAACGTTAATAAAAAAATTTCTTTAAATTCGAAAGAGATGAATTATAAATGTAAAGAAAAATATTTATAGAATGACAACCATATCCATATTTAAAGAGGTAAATATCAGTGATGGAGCTTAAATATTGTTTATTTAATTCTACAATATCCTGACGTCTATTACTTATATTCTCTGTTTTGTAAATGTATAAATTCCTTATTATACATGTACATGTTTGATTTAAAATTAAGTTAGCGTAGACTCCGGCTCTTTATCCGAATAATACCGAATTCTATGCAATCATTACTAACCTTAATTCGGCGGGTGTTCAGCAAATATTCTAAATAAATGTAAAATTCAGTTGTTTTTTTTAGTTCAATATCAATAGCATTGGAAAAGATACGGGCTAACAATTTCGAAGTAGCTATGAGTGAAATAGCAAGCCATATTCAATAAATCAAATGCTATTAATGTTTGTGTTACAATATAAAGTGAAGAACAGAAAAAAGATGCTGACATGAATTACAGAGAAAAAGAACAAGAAAAATAATCTAGCGGAACCATTAATCAGATGTATTTTTGTTTTCATCATCTTCAATCGAAAGACGAACATCATAATGATGTTTATACTTCACAGAATTAATTAATTTCTCAGGTTCCAAATTCTACGACGTTTCTCAAAGGTAATAGTCGATTAAAGTACAAAGGATGTAAATGGTATTGTTCATTACTGAAGGTCTATTAACTTTCTTTGTCTTTTTCTTACGAGGCATAACCGTTTATTATTAAATCCCTGATAAATTTGACAACTGGAGAACTATATATATATATATATATATATATATATATATATATATATATATATATATATATATATATATATATATATGAATGGAGGTGGAAGGACCTGGATACTCAACGTTTCGCCCGATTTATGCGGGCTTCTTCAAGAGGGATGGTCATTGACGAGAGAGTCGGAGGATTGGGGCTATATATAATGATGGGGGAGAGCAACGTGTTTTCCTCATGTAAATTAGATGTCATATATACATGTATATACATTTTATGAGAGAAAAAATAAATTATTTTAACTTTTAGACGTAATCCACTGCACTAGTTTACTCTAATTTATTTTTTATCCAGGTCCTTCCACCTCCATTTTATTTTATATCGTCAGATTTAATCCAGCTCAACAATCATATATATATATATATATATATATATATATATATATATATATATATATATATATATATATATATATATACTAGCGGGGGTACCCGGCGTTGCCCGAGTGTTTGTTTCCGGGACGGGGGGGGAGTTTTAAAAATGTTATGGTAGGTAAGTAGGAAGGATCAAACCCGGAGTCATGAGTAAAAGTAGGAAAATAAAGTGCAAAAAACAAAACAAAAAACAACTGCAACTTTAACAGTTCGGCCACCAAGAAAAGTCCATTCCAGTTGTTTAGGAAAAAAAAAACGACTACGGTAGGTCGGCGCGAACGTGAAAATATAATGTGAATTGTCCAGCACGCTAACCACTACGCCACAGAGCACTGCAGCTTAGTTTAGTGATTTTAAATAACTTCACATGAAAGAACTACGAAGCCAAACCGGTGTTCTCTTCTCAACTGTTCCTTGTGAACGATCCCCAAACGGTGTTAAGTGGTGGCAGGGGGAGGAGGAATTTATTTGAGAGAAAATATTTTACCACTTCCATTGATCTTAACCGATTTTGGCCCTGACTTCTCACCAGAAAAAGTATAGAAATCTAAGATTATCGAGGAATTTGAGAAATAATAAGCCTATAACACACTTCAGATATTGTTCTGCCGTTTGTGCATATTATATTTGCATGAAATATCTTGATTTTTAATCCTATTAAGGTCAAAATCCGACGGGAAAAAATGAGTTCTTTTATATATATATATATATATATATATATATATATATATATATAATATATATATATATATATATGTATATATATATTTATATATATATATATATATATATAATATCTTTTTGTACATTGGCAATCAACCATGCAAGGTGAATTTCTATAGATATTACCACAAGGCTCCTGCATTATGTGACACTTTACACTTTAAAATAAAGTTTGATCAGTTTGTATATTAGATAACCCAGCTGATATAATGGAATTAATTTGATTGGAGTTGATTTTTCTGGTAAGCCACAATATCAGATGAGCAATTGTGTACATGTAGCATCGTAGTGAGCCAAAAATATCTGATTTGTTTATCAGATTTATCACTTTGATTATAGTCAGGAGAAACACTCTAGTCAATAGATCTTTTCGATTGATGCATGTTTTTTCCAGGGTGAAGGTCATCTTGCATTTCCTTCAATTTTAGGATTTGAAGTGAATGTGATAAGCATAAATCATTGCATCTCAGGTCTTTTCATGCATATATCATAAACTACCTGTGAAGCTAGAAAGCAATATGCATATCTTACCTATATAGTTATTTATATGATCTTTGAGATGTGTTCTAGGAATTTACTCTCAGCTTGTTTTAATGAGTTTTTATACATAAAAGTCATTCTGCTTCATTTTTTGCAAATATATCAACTGCAAATTGATGGAAGATATTTTGACTTTTGTGAACATGGTTGAATGAATTGTCTCTGATCATAAAATGATACGCATAAAAATCAGTACATAGAACTTTTTAGGAACTTCCAAACTGATTTTGGGTCAAATTAGATATAAATAAAGGACTATAACCCACTTTTTTCTTTTTTTTTCAAATATTTTAGTAAAAAAAAAAACAAATTCTATTTCGATCAATCAGACTATAAAAATATCTTCGAAAAGTAAGAAATTCTATTTGTTTGCGTTTGAAATTTTTAAGAAATCGTTACAAAATATTTGTAAAAAAAAAGTGTTTTATGTTTTAATAAATGATTCCAAGTGAAGTATCTATAATGGAATAAAGAATTTCAATTTTATTTGCGAAGTGGTAATTAAAAAGTAAGTATCCTCTGTTTTCCAGTCAATCAGAGGTTACAAATCCTTCTCTACTGAGGTAATTCTTGTCTTTCACACTCTTCATATATATTTTATAAATGTGTTATATTTTGACATACTCTATCCACCTCATTATTTTATTCTTTTATTTATTCAATATTAATAAATGAATCGACATCTAAAATATTTTCTTTCTTAAAACATAGTTTAAGTAAAATCATTTAGGAGCGTTGTCGAAACCAATTTAGGTGACTGAAATAGGATTTGACCAATATTTTAATAATTTCTGATAAGAAAAGGGAGGGTTAAATTAAACGCTTTTAAGTAACTTTGATATAAAAACAAAATCAATTGCTTATAGGAGGCAATAATACAGACAGAAAATAATATCAGATGGTTTAAATTTTTCATTTTTATCATAAAAATATTGGCCAAATTCTATTTCGGTCAACTAAATTGGTTTCAACATTACTTAAAACGACTTATTTTTCTTAAACTGTATTTTAATAAAAATAAAAATAAAAATTTTTCTATGAAAGCCAGAAAGACCGCATTATTTTATTATTTATTTATATTTATTATATTAATTAATTATTTATTAATTTATTAATTAATTAATATTTATTTATATATTATTTATTTTATATTATTGTTTAGACTGAACACGATTATCAGAATATTTTTAAGTGAATCTATATTAACAAACTTTGTTAAATATTTCCATTCTATGGAAGTCAGGTGTATACGCAGATCTCATAATTTTATTATATTGTATTTCTTAAAACTGAAAGATAATTTATATTATTTAATTGGAACTCATTATTAAGATGAGTATTATTTACTAATTTATCTATTGCGGACTATTATCCTCGTCTTTTCTTAGTTGTTCTTTCACCACGTTTCGGCCAACTATTCATTTGGCCTTCGTCAGGTGGTAACCGCGAGGGGATAGAAACTCCGAATCTCCTAATTTCACCCTTAACAATTACTACCATCCATAGTTGTTGTCGTCTCACCACGTTTTTATCAAGTAAGCTTCTGGCCGGCTTTGGGTAGAATTGAAACCACTATTTTCAGACAATTCTCACCTGGAACCGTAGAGATTAAACGTTTATATCCACCGATTACTTGGCCCAAACCGTGGTGACACGAAAATATCTATGCATGGCAGTACTTGCGAGGATGCAGTTAGGAGGTTCAGAGTTCCTATCACGGCGCGATTACCACCTGACGAAGGCCAGAGGAATAGTTGGCCGAAACATGGTGAAACAACAATTAAGAAAAGATTAGGATAACAGTCCTCAATAGATAAATTAATGAAACGTAATAATCAAAATATACATACGCGGATAGTTTTCAAAAGTCTTTGTTAAAGTTTGTGGCATATTTCCATTCTATAGAGACTAGACACATTGATCCCGGCAATTTTATTATACCATTCCTGTTCAGCTAAATCATATTTATCAAATATTCATATCACATCTAAATAAAAAGAATCCTTGCAAAAATTGCTGTTTTTCGTTTTTTTTATTTCAATTCTTGAGGGACCGGGCACGTACACAAACTCCATGTCTTTAATTAACCACCCAGTTCAAAAGGAAACATATCCATTTTCTCTATCAGTGTATGTGGTACATTTAGTATAACAGTAAACCGTATAGGAGCCTATTCGTGTACAGAGAAAAGGTTTGTCTGTTTTTCTGTTTTTCTTGGCCTTTTGGTCAAGATCAAAGTGTAGTATCTTTTCCGGCAGATGCTGCAAGCTATGACTAGCTATGACTAGCTATGACTAGCAAAGACCAGATGTGGGGGCAACCCCACATGCCTGACCATTAACCAGCTCCCATTTCCCACCTCTCGGGAGCTGGTCCCCTTTTCCCCTTCCCCCTCCCTTCACTCCTCACATTAAAAATCGGCCTTGTGCCTAATTTGCTCGGTGGGGGAGCAAATAAATACCATCTGTTCCGGCAGATACTGCACTTAAGATAATTTGTACCAGTCAATGGAGGGGAAACCCTCTATACTGGGACAATTATTATTTTTGGTAACCAGAGTGACCCCTTTTAGGGGAGCTGGTTTTTACCTCACATTAAAAACGGCCTTGTGCCTAATTTGCTCAGTGGGGGAGCAAATAAATACCATCTGTTCCGGCAGATACTGCACTTAAGATAATTTGTACCAGTCAATGGAGGGGAAACCCTCTATACTGGGACAATTATTATTTTTGGTAACCAGAGTGACCCCTTTTAGGGGAGCTGGTTTTTACCTCACATTAAAAACGGCCTTGTGCCTAATTTGCTCAGTGGGGGAGCAAATAAATACCATCTGTTCCGGCAGATACTGCAAGCTAGGACTGGCTATGACTAGCAAAGACCAGATGTGGGGGCAACCCCACATGCCTGACCTTTAACCAGCTTCCATTTCCCACCTCTCGGGAGCTGGTCCCCTTTTCCCCTTCCCCCTCCCTTCATTCCTCACATTAAAAATCGGCCTTGTGCCTAATTTTCTCGGTGGGGGAGCAAATAAATACCATCTGTTCTGCAGATGCTGCACTTAAAATAATTTGTACCAGTTAATGGAGGGGAAACCCTCTATACTTGGACAATTATTATTTTTGGTAACCAGAGTGCCCCCTTTTTGCCTACTTTTAGGGGAGCTGGTATTTACTCCACATTAAAAACGGCCTTGTGCCTAATTTGCTTTGGTGGGGAAGCAAATAAATACATATTCGTGTACAGATACACACAGAAACGTAGTTTTATTATATAGATATATATTGCTTTGAAGAAATATATGAATCCATTATAAATCTCAGTGCCGCTCTAATTCAAATAATATGGTAGCGTCTTCATTAAAAAAACCACAGAGATGGTGTTATTGATGTTAGATTTGTTCTCATGCGTTAAACACTTATAGCTTTGGGAAACATTTCCTGACAGCTATGAGTAATATTGTTATATTCAATAAATCAAACGCCAATAATATTTGTGTTGCAATGTTATGCGGAGGAAAAAATGGTGACATGTATAACAGAGGGAAAGAACAAGAAAAAAATCTCTAGCAAAACCATTAATCAGATGCTATTTTAATTTTCATCATCTTCAATCGAAAGACGAACAATATAATAGTGTTTGTACTTCATAGAATTAATTAATTTCTCATATCTAACCTCTACGACGTTTGTCAAAAGTAATAGTCGATTATAGTACAGACATACAAAGGGAATTTTTCACAACTGAACGTCTGTAAATTCCCTTCTTCATTTGGATCTGCGCATGAGCGAATTATAAAGGAATTTTCCGATTATTAATTGGACAATTCGTAAACAATAGCAGAAACCCACCTCTCTTTCTTTCTCTCTCTCTCTCTCTCGATATATATATATATATATATATATATATATATATATATATATATATATATATATTACAAGGTGGTAACCACTTATCAAGGCCCGGATGCCACTCGAAGATACGGGTCATTGCGTATACAGTACGTTAGTATTGGAGATTTGATAAAGTGTCTTACTTAAGGAGACGGTTCATCAGGATTTTTTTTTACGCTGGACTTGAAGACATCCAGGTTTTAGTCAGGTGGGAAACAGGCAAACCAAACAGAGTTCTACAGGCGTTCATTTCTAAGAAAGAAGCTTCGTTCATGGAATCTACGTTTTGGTTTTGGCACAGATAAAGAATGGGGAAAACTTTTCACAGTGGTTTCAGCTTAACGGGTGTTTGTCGTGAAAGATTGGCAAGGGGGGACCAGATATTAGAGCTCAGACGAGCACTTGACATGGAAGTAACGATGAAACAAAGACAGGCTCGCAACTTCTCTTCTGTAGGAGAGAGGTTGCAGGGAAGAGAAAAGGGCATTCCAACTAAGCTACGAAGCCTATTTCATACTCTGTCAAGGCAGGATAGGCTGTTTTTAGCAACTCCTGCTCAGATGTGTCAGCAGTACTCCATTCTTGGACGTATATATATATATATATATATATATATATATATATATATATATATATATATATATATATATGTATAGAGAGAGAGAGAGAAAGAGAGAGAGAGAGACAGACAGACATACAGACAGACAGACAGACAGAGGGAGAAAGAGATAGGGGAGAGAGAGGTGTGTGTCTGCTATTGTTTCGAATATATATATATATATATATATATATATATATATATATATATATATATATAGTGTTATAATGGAATAAATCCAGAGGAAATCCGGGTATGAGAGCTCAATGTGGTAAACAGAGCAATAAGATAATATATATATATATATATATATATATATATATATATATATATGTGTGTGTGTGTGTGTGTGTGTGTGTGTGTGTTATGATAACGGTTTCATAAAATAGGGAACAAGACTCTATATGAATTCATCGAAAATTCATCTTTTTATTGTCCATTGGGTCATACAATTGTTTAGGCAGATACTATGATATATATATATATATATATATATATATATATATATATATATATATATATATATATATATATATAGGAAATTTATTGCTGTGAGTCCAGAATGAATTTACATATTGTTTCCGCTAGGAAGATATCCTCTGAAGATGAGGAGAGATCCGACCAGCTTCGTCAGAATTCATAAATGGAGTTTTAATACCAATAAGAATGGAAAAACTCGTTACAGATGAAGAGGATTTAGATTAGAAGGGGGGGAGTAGGAGGGGAAGGACGTTGGAATAATAAGTAGTAGGAGTGTATATAATTAGAAGGGGGTTATTAAATATTAATTACGTGTTTATATTAATAGACGTTGTTGTAGTTTATAACAGTTTAAGTTTAAAACTTTGAAGGAAGTTAAAGTTCTATTGTGTATATTGAAGTTTTATTGTGTATATTAAGGGTTTAAATTTTAAGGTGGAGAAAATAAATCTATCAAAGAATAAGAAATAGAGGTGAGATCAGGACGAAAAAAGTTTGGTTGAAATAAAAGTAGGCGATGGGTGTGGGGGAGAGAGATTAGGCAGATAATTAAAGTTGTAAGTAGCGGTTAGTAATTATTTTAACAGATCACCATGGCAACTAGCTGCAAAGTCAGAATAGGCCGGCGTGGTGTGGTGGGAGTAGGGAAGAACAGGTTGCATACGGGGTTTAAAGTGATAGTGAGAGTGGTAGGCGGGGGGGATTTTAATAATATATATATTTTTTTTTATTTATTTTTTATTTTTTATTTTTTGAATTGTCGGACACTAGATTTGAAAGAAGAAAAGAAAGGAAAATAGAAGGATAAATTAAGGAATTATACGTTACAGGTTGTTTATAATATAAGAAAAATATGCAAGAGTATCAGTAAATTAATCAAATAATGAAATAATAAAGATATTTAAGGAAATACTTATGATAAGGGGTAGTGGACAAGAAATAAGCAACTAATGAATACTAAGAAAGGACTAATAATAAACAGATGGGGGATTTATGAATCAATAAATAGTAAAATGTAGGTCATAATGTAACAAACAACTAGTCGGTTGAAGGTAAATATTAATACTATTAAGTAATAGTGAGATTGAAATTAATGGGGGGATATATACATAAATATACGTACATGCACACACTGGCACATATACACACACATATAAATGCATACACATATGAACACATACGCACACACATCAATGGGAGAAAATCACATGCATAAATATATATATATATATATATATACACACATACATACATACATACATATATATATATATATATATATATATATATATATATATATAAGCTTCGGATCAAAAAATAATGATTAAAGAGACAATTAGTGAGAGGTAGAAAAATATATATACATAATATGTAGATGGTAAATTAAATAATTAGTTAAATAATGTAGACGGTAAATTAAATGATTAGTTGTTTACAAGTAAATAATAAACAGAAGATCACGTTATAGAATACAGATTATGATACAGACGTTTAAATTACGTCTGTATCATACTAAACTGCCATACTTAACATTATATTGGCACATCACATTCGATTAAGATAAGCGTAATATATATATATATATATATATATATATATATATATATATATATATATATATATATATATATACTGCGTATCAAGTTATTATTATTTTTTTTTTAAATATTATATTTAAGGAAAGAGTGAATAAAAATCGATGAAACTTTGAGAAAGTGCGCCCAATACTATTCAGTTACTCCAGTCAGAAAATAAAAGTATTTAAACCAGTATTAGCGAAATTATGGTAAAAGATAGGAATATCTGTTGATTTCAGTGTGTCAAGTTATATACGAGGTTTAGAAAAAACACAATATACCCAAAACTTGTTTATTGAAATGAGTTTTAAACATTAAATGAACTATAAAAATCCTTAGAACACAATAACTACAAAGCAATTTCTATGCTGACGTAATTAGTGGGGGATATGCAATCTTTTTTTATGAAGGACTTGTAAAAGACGTTGGTCTACAGAATTAGTCAAATGTGTGATTTTGTTAACAGTAATTCCTCGCGATACCTCTTGCAGAACATCCCGTAACTCATCTTTTCTCTTAATTTGCGCCCACTTGCATAGAGGCGTCGCTTCATGATACTCCAAATGTTCTCAGTTGGATTCAAATCTGGTGAATTCGAAGACCACTCCATCGTCCGTAAGCCAGAGAATCCCAGTTGTTGCAAATACTCATTGCTTTTGTTTGCTGCATGCGAGGGAGCGTTCTCCTGCATTAAAATAAATGTTTTTTCTGAACCTTTGCTTTTTCAGCCATGGTTCAAAGTGCTCTTTCAGAAAAGCTGTGTAAGGATCTGACGTTATTTTTACGCCTTCTGGGACTTTCCATGGGCCAACTAAAGTACCAGTGATAATCCCAGCCCAAATCATTATCCCACCATCACCTTGTTGGCGCCTTAAACGCTGATGACGATGTCCTCCATCTAGGACCCATCCTTTGCTATAGCCATCTGCGCCATCAAGAGTGACACGCCCTTCATCCGTGAATAAAACTGTTTTCATTTTCTCCTCTGTCCATTTCAATCGGTTTTGTATGTGATGTTGCTTGAATGGAGGCTTTGTAACCGGCTTAACAGACTTTGCCACTTCTTTCAGAAGGCGATATCGAGTACTTTTTGTGCATTTTTCAATCCAGCTTGGTCAAAAACTTCTCGACTTGTCTGCCTACAGTTCTTAACAACGTCAAGTTTAATTTGGAGAAAAGACCCGCCTGAAGGAACTCTATATTTACCTTTCTCAACTCTCTTACGTATCTTTGTAGGGTAATTGAAAACGATTTGCACAGGTAGTTTTACCTTTTGCAAGCTGTTCTGTAATATTACTGTTTTAAGAACTGCTCAAACCACATTTACGACCAATTTTATTGACGAAACAAACTGTCTTGTTCATAATTTGACATACCTCAAATACCGTGGATTCAGCAATTACGATGGCAAGTTGTTTACATTGCACAGAACAGTACGAAAATTTCACAGTACGCGCAGCTCAGCATTGCGAACGTTTCCGAAGCATTTGATTTAGAAGTTTCTGAAACTGGTAAAAACATGTTATCTCGTAAATAATTTGACACGCAGTGTGTATATATAGACAGATAGATATTCTTCTTACTTATTTTTAAAAAATTCTTTTCGCGATACTTTTTGAATTAATAGGAGTATTTATACTTAAGTGTATTTTTTACCAAAATGCGAGTTGCGAATATTTTTCCCTTTGACAAATTTGGTATTTCCAAATGAGGAGCGGCATATGTATTGTTTTTAAATATTATTATCCACTCACACGTGTTCTGTCGTTTTCGATAGATTAAAGTGGCGTAATCTAGCGAGATTCGAAATTGGCACCCCATGATAAGAAGCCTTAACCTCTGCTACTTTTCTATCTCGCACGACTGCTGGATATATCGCGTTTTTTATGCAGATGTTGTTTATTTTTTTTTGCGATTATTTTAATAAATTCAGTTATTTATACGAAAGTGCATTTTTATCTCAATGCGAGTTGACAATAATAAACATCTACATAAAATAAAACATCTACATAAAAAACACGATACAACCGGCAGTCGTGCAAGATAGCCCAGTGGTAAAGGTTTAGGCTTCTTATCATAGAGTCCAGATTTGGAATCCCGCTAGATTCAGCAACTCTAATGTGTCTTAGACGACGAAACACGTGTCGATCGATAATTATACTTTAAAAATAATATATATATATATATATATATATATATATATATATATGTTTTAAATCTCCGAAATAGCTACATGGTAAGCTGCTGGTGATCCCCGTTTTCTATTTACAAAATTTTAGTTAAAGTTTCCTCTGTTCATCCCTATCTAGTTAAATTTTTTTTTTAAATTGAAGACTTTTTCAAAATCGGCTGATGCAAGTGGTCAGTCTATTTCTATTTAACAACTTTAGTTAATGACATTTTTGTTCATCCTTATATAAATGGATTCTCTAGGTGCTTAGTCTGCGATAGGTTAATTTAATACTTTTTTTTTCCTTCCGGGAATTTAAACTGCATTCTTTATTTTTTTATGTTTGCATTGTTTATTCAAAGCTTCTCTAGACTATATATATATATATATATATATATATATATATATATATATATATATATATATGGGCATATCCGGTATATATATATATATATATATATATATATATATATATATATATATATATATATATATATATATGTATATCCACATACAATACTGCTTTGCTGTACTACAGTTCGGTTAAACCATGAACTACTTCAACCCAGGAATGAAATACGACCGTCTAGTCGACAAGTAACGCCTCTCACCGTTACACTATTTGGTTGCTTTTGGAATGGGAATGCGAAATTACAATGTTTAAACATTGTTCAAATAGCGTTGGAGGAATATATGAATTTGTTATATATCTCAACTTCACAGTGATTCCAATAGTTGGGTGCCGTGTTCATTAAATACCACAAAGATGTCGTTATTGATATTAGATTTAATACATTGGGAAAGGCATTAGGCCACATTTTACCTGCAGCTATGAGTAAAATAGCCCGCCATATTCAATAAATCAGACAGCAATAATATTTGTGCTGCAATATTAATTGAAGAAAAGATAAATAATGCCGACAAGTATAACAGAGGGGAAGATCAAGACAAAAATAATCTAACGAAACCATTAATCAGATGCATTTTCATTTTCGCCATATTCAATCGAAAGACCAACATTATGTTAGTGTTTGTACTTCATAGAATTAATTAATTTTTCAGATTCCACACTCTACGACGTTTGTCAAAAGTAATAGTCGATTAAAGTACAAAAGATTACAAAGGGCATTTTTCACTGCTGAACGTCTATCGATTTTCTTCTCCTTTTGCAGCTGCGCATGAGCGGTTTTAGTTTTTTCTTTCATTTGTAGCCCCAATCAATTCGGCAATTCGCAAATAATAGCATGGCGGATAACTTCTATAAACTTCCTGAAACCGAATCGCCCCCACTGCCATGAATTTAATTAAACATTTTTATTAAACGGGTTCGATATAAACCTGCTTTGCAATCGATTTATAAGATTTGCAGTCAAGTTGGTTGCTTTATGGATTGTAATGGAAAAACGAATATTATACGTTTAGAACAGAGGAATAAATAAAATGTATACAGCCCGTTTTATAATTCGTATTCAGTCGCTTATGTTTTCAGGGGGAGAGTTCGTTTTACAATGTTGCAAAATTATTTAAAAAAACAAAAAAAAAACAAAAAAAGAAAAAAAAAACAGCCAATCCATTCAGCTAGATTAAAAATTGTAGCCCAGGAACAACAGTCGAGCCACATACAAATATTTGTATTCCCATGCGTAGATAAAAGCTTATGTTCTTGAGAAATATTAAGCAGCGTTTTATTCTCAGCCTTAATTGTCGAAAAAACCCGATACAGCGAAACAGTATTTTTTGCATGACAATATATATATATATATATATATATATATATATATATATATATATATATATATATATATATATGATATATATATGTATGTATGCATATATGTATGTATGTATGCATGTATATATGTATGTATGCATATATGTGTATATATGTATTTATGTATGTATATATATGTGTGCATGCATATATATATGTATGCATATATATGCATGTATGTATATATATATATATATATATATATATATATATATGCATGTTATATTACAACTATACTGTCGCGATTTTCTTACAAATAAATCAACTTTGACCCGTTGACAACTATAAGAGCATCTTATAACGGCGATTTACACACGTTCTTTCTTTTTTAAAATATATTCTCCATTTTTTAATACACCTTTCTTAAAAACATTCATACATTTTTTCTACACTACCAGCATAAATAAATTACCCCGAAAATGTTTTTTTTTACAAATAAATAATCAACACAATAAAACGTATTGTTTTACTGTGTACGTTTTCAGCGTCCCGATTGTTTTTTTTTTCGTGTTTAAATTATCCAAATAAACAATTGTTGATACTTTCTGCTTCTTTTTTACATCGTTGATTTCCACATTATCTTAATTAGTTTTATTGATTATTATTTATTAACATAAATTAAATATTTGACCCAATGGGTCATGAATTTTTTTTTTTCAAATAAATGAAAAACGTTACATTTTATTTTCATTTTCTATTTAAAAAGCTATTCTTCACATGGGGAGAGTGTTTTTACTATTCTGTACTTTCAACTAACAATTTCATTTAAAAAGGTATATCAAAATTTGAATTTAACTTGAAGTATTACGGTATCTGTTCAGTGCACATTTACATATACGTATGGCAAACCACTTATAATTCAATGGCTGTAAGTTTTTTTTTTTTCAAAAATAAACAATTATAAACAGAACGACTCATAGATATCTATATTATTTTTGTTATTTTAATATACTTTCATAGAAATGTTTCTGTTATGTCACAAAAAAACTATTTTCTTTACGTCAGAAGTGTCACGCTCATGCATTAATTCCATAGCTAATCTAACATACTGACCCACCGGGTCAGGGGTAGTCTAGTGACAGATAAAAGTAACATATGTGAGACAACGATATTGTTTTTGCGCCAACGTAATAATTCACTTACGCTCTTTGCGCCACATATAAATGCACTTCTTTTGCGTTCCGATTATTTTCGTATTTTTACAAAATAAATAAATAAATAAATAAATAAATAAACTACTTCTTCCGGCGTCTGCTGTTGCTTGCCTATCATTAAATAATTCATAGCGCTATTAGTCTCCAGGTTTTTCGTGTAACATCTTCTTTCTTTTTTATTTATGTATTTTTCTTCCAATGTTTATCCGAGTGTCTGTTGCTCATTTGCCGTGCATTGTGACTGACTGATCGACGTCTTCCGTTAGATTGCAAGCAACCTCAAGCGAGTGACGCCATGTTCCGGGCAAAACCGAGTGACCGACATCATACGTCCAGTTCAAAATCTGCACAAGTACCAAATATATAACTACTAGCAGATGTACCCGCTATTATATGTAACGTTAAATTCCATTTAATAAACACGGAAAGAAGCCAAGACATGTGCATACGAGTAGTATGCTTTTTCTGAACAGTTCACTTCTTGTAAGTAAAAAAGATAGGTAAGACCGATATTAAAACTTAAAAAACAGTGTATCGAGTACGATAACCATTAAACCAGCTTGTTAGGATATCAAACATAAGAAGTTGTCTTCAAATCTACTTATTCTGTTATGAGAAGGATTTATGTATGCGCATTCGTGAAACAGTCAGCAAACAGAAAAAACCGACATCCTCACGTACCATTTTCTTAATTTTGAACTCGTAGCAGTCGTTGTTTTTCCCCGATAAAAACCTATTAAAAATATTTCCCCATGTTTGTATACACTATATACCAAATATCAAGTCTGTAAATACAATGAGTATATAAGTGTATTCACATACATTCTACGTTGAGTATATAAGTGTCTTCACATACATTCTACGTTGAGTATATAAGTGTCTTCACATACATTCTCACTTTTATAGATATACAGATATACGATCAGGATGGGGGGGGCGCCCGGTTTGTTACGGTCGTTAAATACGTTTAAATATGTTATTTTAATTTTTCCAGATTTCGTATATATTATTATAGTTTCGTGAATTCAGAAGTAAGAGAAAAGTAATTGTGAGAGTTCATAACCCGAAAAGTATGTCTTTTAACTTAGGTATATTGAAAGAAAAAGAAAGTAGGATAGTATAAATAGCTCTATTAAGTATTGAACACTATTTTATAAACACGGTGGAAATTCTCTGGATTTTTATCCAACATATACGTTCTTTATCTAGACTATCTTCTTATATATATATATATATATATATATATATATATATATATATATATATATATATATATATATATATATATATATATATATTATTTGAAACATACATGTTAATCCATCCAAAATCTTGAATGTTCTTGCATATGCTTAGGAGAAAAACACCTGCGTCTAATCGATCAGTTTACTGATTTATCGATTCATCGATTGCTTCGTTGGTTAACGCCTGATTACAGCGTTCAGTTTGCCGAATCATATAAGTACCATCGAAAAGTTTCAATTTACCAGCCGGGATTATTCAATAGTTTATTGCACCGATCAGTTATTATTGGATAACTTGTTGTTCGCTTAAAATTTCATTTTTTTTTTTGTTTTTCGATTTATTCCCCAATCGGTTTTATTTTGTTTGTTTGTGTTGAATATGTTTCCATTCGTAAGCACCCTCCGTTTCATATCCTTTAATACACAATAAAGCACCAGGTGCTCCCTCCTCCCATTTAGCATTATTTCGCTAGTTGTATTTCACGGAACGTGTCACTTTAGAGGTAGCACTACAAGATTAGCAATTTTATTTGACTCCGGGCCATAAATAATGACATACGTTGACGCACTATCTTTTTTTTTTTTTTTTTTTTTTTACAAGGGAGTAATCATTATCAAGGCCCGATAGTCATTCGACGATAAGGATTTATACGTGTAAGGTTGGCATCGCGGCAACAGCGTAGCAGTAGTTAGTAGTTGACATTTAGTATAGTTAGATTATTTAAGGGGATGCCCAGCAAAAACGTGTTTACATTGGACTTAAAGACGACTATATTGTCGCGAGCTGGAAAACAGGACAGCAGATCAGAATCTCACAGTCTCCCAGTCCTAGGACAATAACTTTGTTCATGGAATCTGCGTTTAAAGTTTGGCAAGATAGAGTGGGGAAATTATTGACAGTGCTTTTAGATAGACGAGTGTTTTTTTGTGAAACTCGTCAAGAAAAAATACATAAATAAAAAAGGACCAAGATGTTACACGAAAAGCCTGGAGACTAATAGCGCCATGTATTATTTAATGATAGGCAAGCAACAGTAGACGCCGGAAGAAGCAATTGCCAGGAAAATAAGGATAGAGCAGAGAAAAGATAGCAACGTCTATTTTCTGGGAAAGAAGTCGCACGGAACCTACTAGGTTTCTAAGTCGTTTTTGAAATCTGTCGAGGCATGATAGGGTTTCTCTGAGCTTTTTCTGCCCAGATGTGACAAAAGTACTCTGTCCTAGGATGTACTTTTCTCTTTTACAGATAGGGAATAACATAGCCGAAGGAAATATCTACTAGTGCGATAGAATGATTCAACCATTTGTCCGGTGACATTTGGAATTATGTGCTTCATTTCTTATCAACAGCGAAGGTCAAACGACAAGCTTGTCGGAACAAGGTGCTCCTTTGAGACGAGAATTATTCATTTTAATTGAGGTCAGATGAGTGTCAGAGTGTTGATACGCTTCTTGTTGGAACACAAAGTTATGCAATACTGAGTACAAAGTGGGTTACTTTGTGTGAACACCGTTTGAGAATCATCAACTTTTTTTACAATCCCGTTTGTTAAGGCTTGAATCTTATTTGAGAGTATGGATTACTTAGTGTCAGTAACTGCTTAATCACGTAAACACGTCGGTTCTTGTTGGGTCAGCGAAGTAAAGCAACCTTCATAATGATCAGTAAGATGGGTGACTATTTAGGAATACCAGGCGCTGTATGGAGGAAGCCGTCAACACCTTCCGTGCAATAACCGCAGAAACCTAACGTCGTGATCTCTCCTAACCGAAATATACACGTGGCTTGGGACTGCTTATGAATTTGATATTCCCAAGAAACTTTCTATGTACGGAACAGTTACGTCGACACCCCAATTCCCGCTAGATCACCGAACGATGAGCCTAGCCAATACCAGATGGGTGAATAATTGGGAAGGCTAGGCGCTGTATGTATCTCTTGGAAAATTTTCGTGTGGGACCAGAATCCTCATCCCGAAAAAGGAACTCTTGGTTACAAAAGCATATCCAAAGTTGTGGATGGCATATACTCAAGGCTATGGATGGATGGGGGAAACTTACTCCTTTGGATAGATGATTTGCCCGTCTAGGATGAATATTGGTGGCAAAAAAAAAGAAAAGGTTAAATATAAAGTTATAGTTGTTGAAATTCGGTCAAATTTGAGGACGACCAAACAAAAACTTATTTATACTTTACTGAAAAATGACCCCATTCTAGTCAGCTGGGAAGACGCGCCGCGTTATTATGCTTCACAGGCAGGTAGTTCTAGGAACCAAACATTGTTCATGGAATTTTCGTTTATTCTAAGACACAGATAGAAAATAAGTGTCACTGCTGGCAATGGTTGTAGCTATACAGCATAGAACGATAAAAGCTTCATTTTAAAACTTTTATTTAAAAGCAATTCAGGAAACTTCATTATGTAGTAGAGCTGACATTTATTGAATGTAACGGCTTTCAGTCTCAGGCATCGCCTCGATACAAGCCGAGAACTGGGGGCATACCTGTTCTACAAACGCCGGCGGAAACTCGGCGAATACTCGAGGGATGATGACGACCAGTCTAGCTTTAATGTTGTGAGATGTAAGGTTAGTTATGTTCTCGATGGATGACCAAACGAAGTGGTCCAGCGCGTTTAAGTCTGATAGGGAGTGGGGCCAGTGAAAGAAGGGTGCATAGTCGTAGTATACCTTCTGAAGACAAGCCTGTGTTGCTTGGATTTGTAGGCCGGCACGAGGCCTTGCCGTCATACCCAAGGTCTGTCAGCAGCAACATAATTGCTCCAGGGGATTATTACATTCTTCAAAACATCCATGTATGCATTGGTCTTGAATTTTAAGCCGACTTCGAAGACGTGAGGTGTTATGATGGATATGTGGCGAATCAGCGATGCCTTTTGAGATTGCTGGCAATCATTTGTTGTACAGTGACGCATCTCCGATCTCGCTAGTTGAATATTGTGTCATAAGACATAACAGAAGGCTTATATCGATTTTAAAATGTGTATACAACTGGCCAATTATTAGATGGTCTGCTGCAAAAACGAAAACTGGTTTTCATCAAACGGAAATTGAATCATGCTTATTTTCTAGGGCGACAATTTTATCGTTTCATCCTGTACATGTGTTGGGGATGTTTAACAGGGGGTAGTACCATAGATTAAAATTCGGTCGAGCCGTATGACAATGAAAATACCGAACGACAGAACAGAGATAGACAGTTTTTTTTTTTGTAAAAATGGGAATAGATAGAAGAAACGTTTTTCTTACGATAGAGAAACCATAGACTTATATATCTTAAATGCGTATGAAAGTTGTCAAGGAGAAGAAAGAATATTTTGCGCAGCTTTTTTCTTAGATGTGAGAACATTTTATCTTATGACATATGTGGCGTTTTCTATGTTACGATATCATTAAGACTGAGGAACTTTCTAGGGTGATAGAATGGTCCAATCAATTTTCCAATGACGGTGGCAAGAGATTTGAAGTAAGTCTAGCATTTCAGATCAGGAGTGAAGGTCAGTTCTAGAAGCTTGTCAGATTATTAATACAAAGGTGATTCATTGGGGCCATGTGTCGGTCAGAGCAATGGTGGTGAAAAATAGAAACTTGACTATGGCGATGTATATAAAAGACAGAAATGACATTCCTGCAAAATAAATTCAAAAATGCACGTCATTAGCTCCCTTGAGGGAGATATACATACGGCTCGGACTGCTTATTTATTAGAAATATTCATTAGAAATGTCCTCTTTTGAAAGGAAGCTAAGGCAATATGATCAGCGTGGATAGCCGAACAAGCACAAGCACCATCAGGTGTAAAATAAACATTTCTGAATTATTTCCTCACAATCTCCACCAAATGTTCT
>NC_136493.1:20913150-20965650 GCF_053919585.1 Euprymna scolopes
GTCGAGCCCAAATATCAGATGACGTAATATTGTAAACAAACATGGATGGAATTTGATGAACGATGTTATCATTAGAACTTTTTAACATTTTTTTTTTTTTGCGAAATAGTCTACCAGACAAATCTGTTCTCGTAATATATAATAATAAATAGAGAATTGCATCTATAACAATGCATAGGAAATCTGAATGAATTAAAATTGCATGTGTGAGATATAGTACGACTAGGCAACGCCGGGCGGTTAGCTAGTGTTGGATATATTGATATATGGATATATAAGGAAATTATATACATGCATGCATATATATATATATATATATATATATATATATATATATATATATATGCATGCGTGTGTGTATTAAATGCTAATTATTAAAATTAAATTTAAAACAATTGCTCAATACTATTGTAGTGCAATTTTTTATTACCGTTTTATCCGCTCAGGTTCCACTATCGAAATTGATTAAACGATCCGATAATTTCATCAGACCATATATATTTGAAAAAGTTCATGGAGAAAAAGATAAAGAGTATATATTTTTTGAATATGCACATTAAAAAAAACAACAATCCCGACTTGAATCTCATGAAAAAGAAAAGGAAAAGAATGAAATATAGACGTAGAAAAGAGCATAAAAGATAAGGAAGATTATAGATAACAGAGTTGGAAAGGCGGTGTGATTATTAAACCGGAGGCAGAGAAGAGGAGAGAAAAAGGAAGCGGGAGGGAGAACTTTAATAATTGGAAGGGAAAGAACGAAGGAGGTATATATATATATATATATATATATATATATTATATATATATACATATATATATATATAACTACTTCATTTACTCACATAAAATTAATATACGAAAGTATAAATTTATGCGCAAAGTATTTACTTCATAAGTGCTCAATACGTAGGTAGAGCTAGTTAGTAATTTATAAAATATATATGGCGATTAAGCTACACTGAATATTCCACGCTCCATCCACTCTAGGAGTCTTCAGACTCAGGCGCATGAGCCTGAAAAATCCTAGAGTGGATGAAACGCGGAATATTCAGTGTAGTTTAATCGCCATATATATTTTATAAATCACTATATATATATATATATATATATATATATATATGTGGGGGGTTGTGTGTATGTATATACATATATATTAGTTTGTTTCTATCGATCTATCTATACTCCTATTAATTTGTTTCTTTTTTGTGCATTGATATTCATATTATGTTTTTTCTATTCATTGAAGAAGAAAATACAACTTTGTTATACAGCATGACTCAAAAGAAAGGGCCCCAACTCTAATTAGGCCCCGTTTCTTAGTGTTTTGTCCGAATGAAATGAAACTTTGGTCATAACTAGTTTATTATATTCAAAACATCAAATCAAAACACTAGGGTCTTTGGCCTTTTTTCTCCGTTCTACAGCATATGTTCTAGATGACCTCCGTTTTTCTCCGTGCATTTCTTGAGGCACAGCACGAAGTTGTCCATGACGTTCTTACAGACCGAATTTGTAATGGCTCTCATCTCCTCCCTGATTGTTTCCTTGCGTTCCGTGATGGTTCTGGGTTTCCCTGCCTAGACTCTGTCCTTAATATAGCCCCAAAGAAAAAATCATGTCTCAAAAGTAAAATCATTAATGTCAAAGGAAAAGTAAATCGTAAGCTAAACGTTGTGGTTTCGAATTTCGCTGGTGTCCCACGGGTCATTTTTTAATTAACTTCTAAAATCATAACTATATATTGGTTCCAATAAAATATAATAATAAATACGAAATCTCCATTAATCAAGCTCGAACCCGTATAGCGAAGGAAGACAGACAACGTGAAAAAAAAAACTGACGCCTTTGCCGTTGCGCCCATCGCCAAAATGGAAGTAGCGAAGGTTTAAATCAAGGCTAGTCAAACGAAAAGACAGGATGACTTTCGAAAATATCGGCGAAAAAAGAAACCTTTCCTTGCAGAAAGCTACCCAGTTGAGGGTGAAAGTTTTAATGTTTTTAGCCAAATTTTCGATATCTGTGGTCCGAAGCGTCAAGCTTCAAAACGATACCAATCTAGTAAAATTCCGTCGCTTTTGTCGAAAGCTTAAGGCAGACGTACATACATAAATGATGATTGCGACGTCTTGTCAGACGAGTGCCACTCCCTCAGACATTTAAAATCCATGAGCCCAAATGTCTGAGGGAGTATCTATACAAATATGATGTTACAGAGTCTTAGCTTTGTACGACAGCTAAGTCTCTCTCTCTCTCGGTTCAAAATATTCAGATCCAGCAACAAGCAAGAGCAAGATAGCCAGCAACAAATTAAACTGCAGACCAGCTTAATGCGGGTAGTGGTTTTCCGCTTTATGTTTTTTTTTTAATCAGAGATTTGCTTCTCCAAGAAAGGTTTCCTTCACCACGGCTTACGGGAGCCCTCTCTACCCCAGTACACATATACACACACAATAATATACACGGTGCTAGTTGGCCGTTGACCCAGAAAAAGAGTTCATTCGCCCCAAAGGGCGAATGAACATACATAAATACATACATACATACATTTTAACAGACAGGTGAGATTTATATAATAGCCTATTACATACGAAAGACGCAGCTGTGGAATTTCCACAGGTCCCAATAGTATTTATTCATGTTTAAAAAAATGAAAAAATATATAAAGAGAGGAAGTATCTTGGTATCTGTTGTAGTAGGGTTATATCGAATGACGAGCCTCGTCTCCTTGTCTACCTCTTCGTTCGTCGTCCTCATCGTTGATTCATCTGCGCTGACCTCTTGAGTTATTCCAGAAGAATGAACAAGACATTATCGTCATTACTGAGGCACACAAAACGAAAAACTAGAGCGTTACGCATAAATAGTTCGCTTGTCGTCTCACCTGCCGTCGACATCGTGATGGGTGGGGAGAGAATTCTAGCTCTCACTGGTGCTTTTAACTCATAGATTACTTCATCCACTATATACACTGTCACACACAAACACGCTACTGCCCACCCATATATATATATATATATATATATATATATATATATATATATATATATATATATATATATATTAAGCTGCACGTCTGTGTGTGTGTCTAGTCACGAATAGGCTCCGATATGGTTGACTATTATAGAAAACTGATCACATATAATGATAGAAGATGTATCGAGACACAGGAATCGGTATGTTTTATCTGGCATAATGATGATTCATTAAAACGGTGGTTCATAAAAATTGTGGTGTCTGCGTTCGCGCCTGGTACACAAAGTATGGAAATAGAAAATTTAAAAATTAAAAAAAAAAACTTTACAAGTGTTTTTGATATAGATATACATAAGAATACTTGTATAAGCATGTTTTAACTTAAATAGGCATGGTATAATAAAATTGTGGGGTCTGCGTTCGCGCCTGGCCTCCATAGAATGGAAATAGGCACACACTTTAATAAAGACTTTTCATATCTAGCTGTGTAAGTATACTTTGATAATTATGTTTCAGTTTGAAGAAATATGGTATAATATAATTATGGGGTGTTCGTTCGCGCCTGACCTTCATAGAATGGAAATATATCACAAAGTTTTACAAGGTTTTTTAATATAGATCCACAGAATATTGTGATAAGTGTTTCGGTGTGAACAGGTATGGTATAATAAATTATAGGGTTTATCTATTTTATTGTTACTATTTGGCGATGTATGCAACAGCACAGACGTCAGATTCTTTTCACGTTCTTTGCCTCTTTCGCGGTACGAGTTTGAGTCTGCCTGCCTACTTCTACTTTTTCTTTTCTATATATATATATTTTTTACCTACACACCTTCCAAAGAACGGGGAAACACCGGACACCCAAACTAGTATATTATAAATTATTATTTTAATGCCTATAATGATAAATTATAGTTTTAATAACTACAGGAACTTGTGTTTCGTGCTTTCACAATCATCAACGCAGAAGATGACGATCAACGCTAGTCGAAAGCTTCAGACCCCGTCACGCAGCCTTATTCGAAACGAATATACCCAAGGGTCACTATCAACCGCCATGAAATATAGGGGCATTTTAACATTAATTAAGTTTAACGTCTAATACAGACGATCTTAGGTCGATCAACAAATAGGAAATCACGATCTTGCACACATGGCCCATCACCGACTTTTTCCATTTCTCAGACAGTATTCGTCTTTATTTTTTAAAAGAGGAGCATTAATATATACTAGCGGGACTGGTGGGAGGTCCACAGCGACATCTTTCATATATAATATATGGCTTCTGGGACACTCAGCGTGAATGGAGACTTCGCGATATTATTGTAGCTATTTTGTTAAATCTGTTAAGTATTTACCTACTTAATATAGATAATATAGTGTCAGAATACATCTGATTATTACGGCTTATCTCCAACATCCTTATAGGAGTCAGTAGATATTTCTATTGTACGGACGGCTCGAACGGAAAGCCCACGATAGCATTGTAGCATATTTAAACAAGACAGTCTACTCTTTGATCCAAGCCAGAAGGCCCAGAAACTATAATTTAGTTTCACGTACGGTAAATACTTTTACAGATTTCACAAAATAGCTACACTAATATCGCTGAATGTCCCAGAAGCCATATATTAAAGTTGAACATCAGTGGTCTCACCGCCTACCTAACACTAATTAAAACTTATACGCAAGTGGCCTTCAGGCCTTTATAAGCAGTGACTCCAACAGAAAAAGGTAACCGTCAGCATCCAGATTGTAACATTGTTCATGTGAATTTTCTTCATTCATACTGGTATGTTTTTTCTCAAAATGTTCAGATTTTAATAATATTTTTTGCTCTCAATTTTTTTTAAATATTAAATTGCTTGAAATTGTAGAAATCGATTTGCTATCAAATACAAAACGACTTCCAAATTGAAAGTGACTGAAACGCAAATTTAGTTTTTCTTTTTGTAAATATGAAATTAAAATATCGAATTAATTTTGTTTTATTTTCATCATCGTGATCGCAAATCATATCGATATTAAGAAAAAAAAAATGAAAACCCTTAAATTTTCTCGTTTTTTATTTTTCGTAAATTTATAGTGATTATTTTTTTTATACTTTAGAAACTCGATTGATTATTCTCTCAGAGGGTGAACTATTATAAGTGTCGATCTAGGTTACAGAAACCCCATCCCCAAAATAGACGAGAGCCATTGATATACGTATTATTGACTTCCCGGAGAGAATGTTATAGTGTTTTAATAATTGGGAGCTGATCGATTAAATAGGTGTAAAAAATCGATATTATTTTAATAAAAAATGACTTTTTCCAAAAAGATCGGAATATTGAATAATAAAATAGATAATATATTGTTTAATAATTACGAAGTAAAAGTGTACTTCTCTATTAGACAACACTCTCGCGATATTTTCGGCATTTTCACTTCTGGTACTTGTTAAGAATCTATATTTCTATATATTTTTGTGCGTGTGTGTGTGTATTTATTTTCACATTAGAAATCCTATTTCTATTTAATTAGCTATTTATTTATTATTTTAGTGGACTTTATTGAGATGAGTATTATTCATTGATTTTATTTATTGCGGGCAATTATCCTTACTTTTTATTAGTTGTTTCACGAGGTTTCGCCAACTATTCCTCTGGTCTTCGTCAGGTGGTAACCGACACAGATAGAAACTGAATCTCTTGACTGCATTCACTGCAATTATTGCCTTCAGTAGTTGTCGTCTCACCACGTTTTGGCCAAGTAAGATTGGAACCGCTATCTTCAGACAATTCTCACCTGGAACCGTATAGATTAAACGTCTCTATCAACTGGAACACGGGCCCCGACGAATGCCAAAGGAATAGTTGGCCGAAACGTCGTGAAACACCTAATAAAAGATGAGGATAATGGTCCGCAATAAATAAAATTAATAGGTATTTATTTGCTTCCCAACGAAAGCAAATGTGACACAAGGTCGTTTTTAATGTGGGGGGGGGAACCAGTTCCCCTTTAAAGTAGGACAGAAGGGGACACTCTGGCAGTATAAAATAATAGTAACATAATATAAAGGGTGTTCCCTACATCACTTAACTAACGCATCAGAACAGATCCTACACTTTGATTTCGGGCCAAAAGCAAAAAAAGAAAAAAGGCAACACTTTCTCTATTCATTTAAAAAGCAAATACACCTTTGTTATATATGGGACGTGGAATTGCATTCATCTACAAGACATCTTGGTAATTTGCATATTCTTTTAAACATTCATTAATTCCCTGTTCGTTTTTCCTATGGGATGATAATCTTCAATTAACAATTATGTGCAATTCTATTCATACAAATATTCTACATGATTTATACTTGCGTAATATTTGCGTAAAAAGGTTATGGTAACACACAAATCCCTTTCTGTGTATATTCATGAAATCGCATATATCTATTTGTTTTTAAAAAAATGCCTATTAAACTACTCTGTCAGTTTTTAGTGTACAGACATGGAATTATATGTAGTGTATTCGAACACATGCGCAACATTATAGTTGGGTTTTACTCGGGGATAATCGGAGCAAAATTGTGAAAAAAAAAAGTAAGTAATTTGTCAGGTGAAGGTCGGACGACGGCATGATTAATAATAGCTAATTGATTCATGTTTCAATTATTTGTCTTGCAGCAAGCATGTCTTCATAAGTTAGACATTAACGTGAGAGAGAAAAAATAAATCGTAAACTAAACGTTTTACTTTCGACTCTCGGTGGTTGCGCACGAGTTATCTTCTTTTTAACTTTTTAAATCATTACTATATATTGGGTCCAATATAATATAAAAAATACGAAATCTGCATTAATCAAAATATCATTTTTAAGCGTATTTTACGATAGGGCAATGTCGGGCGCCCTATTAGTTTGAATATAAAAGTTTAAAAAACATAAATCTGTATTATGTACATACCCGGTACTAAACGAAGATATCATATTCCAAAAATCGTATAAATGGATCAAGTAGGTCGTGCGTCTCTCTTATCCCCATTCTGGCATTCTTTTTAAGTGATAAATATATACTTTCAGTTGTACCGTACTGGCTTTCTATATGCTTCATAAATGATTATTCTTACTCATTATGAGTTTTCATACGGGTCATCATCAAAAATTTGCATTTAAAAACAACCTGGTTTTCCTTCGAGTCTGAGTGGCAATAAGTCTCCGCAGATTATCACTTGTCAAATTATTATTATTATTATTATTATTATTATTATTTTCATTATTATCATTATCATTATTATTATCATCATTATTATTATTATTATTATTATTATTATTATTATTATTATTATTTATCTATATATAAATACAATAACGTGTGTGTTATTTTCTGTGTAACGCTTACATCCGGGTCGTTTAATTGTTATGTACTTCCATTTCTTGTCATAAATAATTTTAACAAGTATTCTTTATAAGTTTTGGTTTCGGTTTCGATTATAGATGATGGCACTTAAGTCATCTATATTTTATAAATATTTTACCAAGAATTCTTCACAAGTTTTGAGTTCGGTTTTGATAAAACTGATGGCACTCCAGTAATCTATTTTTGTTTATATAAACAATTTTATCAAGAATTATTCATAAATTTGGATTTCGGTTTCGATCCAAGCTAATGACCCCCAAGTGATATAGATATTTTTTTTGTTGAATATCGCAATTTATATTAGATAAAAATCGATATAACATTAACTTTATAATATATATATATATATATATATATATATATATATATATATATATATATATATATATATATATATATATAGGGTGTCCATGAATTCCGGGTGCAATTTTAAAATGAATTGTTCCAAAATCAAATCCTTTTTACATGTTATTTCTATTGCAATCACAAATAAAATTATAAATATTTTAAGGCGCGCACGGACTTTATGGACAACCTGTGTGTGCGTGTGTGTGTGTGTGTGTGTGTGTGTGTGTATATATATATATATATACATATATATATATGAAATATTCAAGAATTTAAATATCATATTTAAGCGTACTTTACGAGCGGACTTTGCCGGGTTACCGTGCTAGCTTGCATAAATACTGTTGGAGTTTTAGCAAAAAAGCTACAATAATATTAGAGCGTCTAAATTTACACTGAAAATCTACAGAATGGCATCAATATATTACGTATGAATGAGTACCTTGTGGAATTTCCACAGGTTTCCCTTGTTATTATTATTATTATTATTATTATTATTATTATTATTATTATTATTATTATTACTACTATTGTTATTATTATTATTATTATTATTATTAGGAATAGCCACACACACACACACACGCGCGCACGCACAAAAATAAACATTTCTTTTTGAGAACAACTCGTGTTCTCTGAAGTCAGAGTGACAAGTTTCATCAGATTATTATTATCATTATTATTATTATTATTATTATTATTATTATTATTATTATTATTATAAATTTAAAACTTGAATTCACGGTTAAACGAGGAATTGTACTTCACATGTTTGGATGTTTTATGTTTCTGTTTTTGTGTACATTTTTTCTGGGCAATAGCAACATCGGCAGAGGAGTTAAAATAAAAACAAAAAAAACGAACAAAGTAAGCTTTTCTAACTGAAATTATTATTATTATTATTGTTACTATTATTACTATTATTATTATTATTGTCATTGTTCTTCTACTTATTATTATTTGTATTATTATCATTACTATTATCGTTATTATCATTATCATTATTATTATTATTATTATTATTATTAGTAGTAGTAGTAGTAGTAGTAGTAGTAGTGGTGGTGGTGGTTGTAATGGTGGTATGTTTTTATTATGTTTTATTATTATTGTAGCAGTAATGTTAGGTGTTGTTGTTTTTGCTGTCATTGCTATTGTTATTTTTGCTGTTAATATTATTGCTACCGATATTAGTATTGCTATTATCATTGTAGATTTTATTTCTATTGTTGTTGGTGGTGGTAATGGGAATAGTGGTGCTGATGAAGGAAAAAGGTCAGGAGGGGATCTTTAACCTTGGTGGGGAACCCTCGTAGAGATAATGTCTCGATAAAACTATCGGTGGTTGCGTAACCTTAAAATTCACTAACCCCATTTATGGGAGAATGTCAAATCAAAATATTTAAAATAACGACGTGAATGAGGCTAGAACATCTTCTGATTGTCTGACGTCAAGGTGGGTCCTCTCGTCATCATATAACTATTCGAAATTCTGAGGATGAAGCTGGATATAGTGAGTGTGATAATTGTCAGAGAGGGTACCAAGACACGAAGGGAGTTGGAACAGGAAATGCTCTGCAAAGGGTTATAGACACGGGAGATGTCCCTGATTGGCTTGTGAAGGGAAGACCAACTCTGATTAGGAAAGATTCTGCAAAAGGAACAGATGAAAATGATTATAGACCAATTACATGTCTGCCATTGATGTGGAAACTGTTGACTGGAATATTTGCGGAGAAAATTTATGAACATCTAGAAAGTAATGGTGTTTTTCCTGACGAACAAAAAGGGTGCCGGAAAGGCTCGAGAGGTACTAAAGAGCAACTACTAATTGATAAAGCAATAATGCAGGATGCGAAGAAGAAGAGGAATCTGAGCGTAGCATGGATCGATTACAGAAAGGCTTATGACATGGTTCCTCATTCATGGATACGTGAAACACTATTGATGATGAAGGTTGCTGAGAATGTGATAGGGCTTTTGGAGACAAGTATGGATCAATTGAAAACGGTGCTGACAGCAAACAGCGAGGAGATTGGGCAGGTTGGCATTAAACGTGGAATATTTCAAGGAGATTCGTTATCTCCACTTCTTTTTATAATGATAATGATGCCACGTAGCATCCTCTTGAAGAGAGAAAATCTGTGGTATAACTTTGGACCGACGCCTAAACCATCTACTGTTTATGAATGATTTGAAAATATTCGGTAGAAATGAAAAGAAAATGGAGAGGCTGGTAGAACTTGTGGGGACATACTCAGAAGACATTGGGATGGAGTTTAGTATTAGTAAATGTGCGGTGCTGGTGATGAAAAGAGGAGTAAAGGTTCATTCTCATGGAATAGTGCTGCCAAATTGAGAAATCATGAAAGAAATACAAGATACAGGATATAAGTATTTGGGAGTGCTGGAGGGTGTAGGCATCATGAACAGAGAAATAAAGGAAAAAGTCAGGAAGGAGTATCTTAGAAGAGTGAAACTAATTGCAAAGTCGAAACTGTATGGAGAAAACTTAATGAAAGCAGTAAATGCATGGACAGTCAGTGTTTTGAGATAGAGTACGGGAATTTTAGAATGGTCTGACAAGGATTTGCATGTTTGGTATATTTCACATTCGGAGTAGCGTAGCAAGGCTGTATCAAAAGAGGAAAGATGGTGGGAGAGGATTGAAAACTGTAAATATTGTGTTAGAACCGAGGAGATGTCGTTGAAGGAGCATGTGGTTAGAAGTGGATGCTTAGGTTGTGGCCAATGAAGTGGAGGTATGTGAGATCAAGGCTGATTATGTGAAATGTATGGATAGAGAAAGTGCAGATGAACTGGCTAGGAAGAAAATGCACGGAAGGTTCTTCCAGTATATAGCAGAAGTGGCTGACAAAAGATCATGGCAATGGCTTAGAGCTGGGTATCTGGCTAAGAGTACTGAAGCTTTTGTTTGTGCAGTACAAGAGCAGGCATTAGGAACACGACTGTTCAAAAACTGGTTCTAAGAGAGGAAGTTTCTGCAGAATGCCGGATTTGTGGTAAGACCTCAGAGTCAACTGCGCACCTTGCAGCAGGGTGTAGTGGACTGGCCCAGAGAGAGTACTGCAAAAGACACGGTCGGATGGGAATCCGGATATTGGCAGGTGTGTAAGAGGGTTGAGGTGAGGTGTGCTGGAAAATGGTTCGAGGAGGTGACTGATGAAGTGAGAACAAATGAGGATGGCAAGGTAGAGGTGTGGTGGGACAAAAGTGTTATAACGACCAAGCAATTGGAACATAATCGTCCGGATTTGGTCGTCGTTGACAAGGTCTCAAAAAGCTGGCAGATTGTAGACTTCTTAGTACCCTGGGACAGAAATGTGAGAGAGAAGGAGAATGAGAAGTAGAGCAATTATGCTCCATTGGCCTTGGAGATAAGGCGTATACACGGGGGTAAAGCAAATAATCCCGGTCGTAGTTGGTACGCTAGGGCTAGTATCAAGTCATCTGGAAGGGCAATTGAAAAAACTACAAATCCCCGATGTTTTAGGCGGCCTTCAAACCTCTGCAATTATAGGTACCACCAACATCCTTAGGAAAACACTTGATCATTTAAGCTCCTGGTTTGAAGCCGGGATTAAGGGAAATCCTCTGGAAATGAATCCCATCCCTTTCCAGAGAGACGTTCATAAACGAAATCAGAATTATTATTATTATTATTATTATTATTATTATTATTATTATTATTATTAATATTATCCACTCACTAGAAGTTCTCACACACACAGGCTATCAACAATGACGACAATAGTGTTCCTTTGAGTCCAAGTAACAATAAATATCCCTAGATTTTAAGTATGCTTAATCTTTTTCGATAATTTTTCAAATGATTTTGCGTTATCACAATACCCGATTACCATTCATTTCTCGCTGACATCGACTATTGCTATTTCTTGGGATCTTGGTTGCAAAAATCCTCCACTAGGTCCAGTTTTCCCTGGAGTCATCTAATGACGGTGTGATTAGTACTCTCTCTTCCCTATCCTCTCGGATCCTTCAATAATCTTTTGTGTGGTATCATTCAATGTAGGTGCCGTCATTTTTAGGGGGGGTAGTATTTTACAGTCTTAGTTCTCTTGCTTCTTTGTGTTCTTGTTTTTTATTGCTATTCCAGCGTCGAAGGTACTGATCCGAGTGCACAATTAATGTTGGTTAGTTTCCGCAGTCTGTGATTTTCTTTGGGAGTTGAACTGTCTTCATTAGTGGTATCCGCTGTGTCTTCCCAACTTACCTCTCTTTGCAATTCTGTTCCTTAAAATTTCAGGGACTCTTCCTACTTATTATTATTATTTTTATTATTATTATTATTAGTAGTAGTAGTAGTAGTAGTAGTAGTATCATTATTATTAGTATTATTATTAGTATTATTAGTATTATTATTAGTAGTAGTAGTAGCAGTAGTAGTAGTAGTGATCGTAGTTGTCTATTAATTTTAATTTCCTGTGATTAAATACATTTTTCTCAGGTTTTGCCGTCATAGTAAAGCAGTTGTCATTTTGTTGTTTTACAACTGCCAAACAGCAGGTCAAAAGTTGGCCGCCAGGTGGCGTGTATAAAGTCAAGGTTCTCTTTGGCGCGATCTTTGAGCTTGCCTCAGATGGCGAATTAAAGAGTGCCTTTCTGAGAACTTAATTTCCGGACAATGAATTGTTGCGAGTTCCGTAAAATCAGACCAGCGTCGCTAATTCCGTTTACAGATAGCCACTATTTCTTATTCCTGTCACTAACTTTCTTTCAGCGTCGAAATATATCTCCGAACTTCGAGGTCATTCAATCTCCACATATCGGGGCTGAAGCATTTGTCTTCATTGAGGTTTTTCCCATTTATTAAGCAAGATGCCATTTCCATTTTATTATGCCTAGTATAGATCCAGTCTTATTTCAAAAGCAGTTCATTTATACTTATTTGCTATCGTCTACTTGACATCTATTTCAGTTTATTGATCGAAAGGTCACTCTTGCTTACTCGTTATGACGTTAAGAATTTGAACAGCTCATCACTCATCCGCTTTAGATAAAACTAGCAGGGCTACCCGGCGTTGCTCGGGACCATATAAAACCATGAGAAAAATGAAATAACTTTTGTAACATAACTAATATTCCTAGGATTGAGGAATTTTTCGTGTTATGTATCATTCGCTATCTTGAGCAAATAATATTTCACCTTCGCTAGGATGGGTTTTACACACGTATAAAATAATTATACCTTCTCTAAGATAAGTAATTTACAGCACGTATATGAAACACTTTTACGTTCACGATGACGGGCAACGCATATTTAAAATAATTCAACCTACCCTCGCACGGTAATGTAAAAACACATATAAAACAATTTAACATTCTCTCGACGGGTATATGAAATAATTTCTCTTCCCGCTGCCGTAATTTTAAGAATATTGTGGTTCTTTTGTAAGAACTGCAAAAGTATATATCTTAGTTGGCAGGGACGCCGAGCATAGCCTGGTCGTAAAATATGCTTAAATATGATATTTTTATTTATGCAGATTTCGTATATATTACTATAAGTGTCAATTTTCGATCCATTCTTATATATTATAAACTTGTGATTTCAAAAATAAAAATATATCCACATGGCTTGGGTGCATCAGCTTGATCGAAACCTAAACCAAGACTTATAAAGAAAACAAGAATGTATGTATGTATAACTTGAGTTCTTTCAGACATAATCGAAACCGAAACCAAAACTGATGAAGAATTCTTGGTAAGATTATTTATTTCAAGAAATGGAAATGCATAACAATTAAACGACAAACACTCGAAAGAAAAAAATAAATGTGATACAGAAAATAACACACGCTATCGTATTAATACATAGATTAAAATATTTTATGTACCAAAAACAGTTTTTCATGAAACTATTTTAGGTAAAACAATGTTGTATTAAAAATAATTTATTTGCAAAAAGGAACTGTCATTTAATATATATATATATATATATATATGTATATATATTTATATATATATATATATTAGATTTAATTTTTTTATTAAAATATTTTATGTACAAAACCAGTTTCGTTTAGCTAATAACGTGTCGCTAAGTTTGAGGTTCCATATCTTGGCTTTTGTTTACATGTTATAGTAATTAGTAGTAGTAGCAATAATATTTTAACTAACGAAGACATCATCATCTCCCTCTCTTTCTCTCTCTCTCAATAAACAAGTGTAAAAAATAAACAATGAAAAAAACAAAACAAATAACAGCTACATTTTTTGTGTCATCGGCCGAGAGATTTCTGTTATAATTTTTTTTATTATGGAATAACTTAAAATCAATTATTTCTTAACAACCTTTGAAAGATAAGACCCTAACTTTTATAGAATAAAAACAAATATGGCGGTGAGAATACGCTAATCGAATAGAACCTAAAGCGTTCGTAAATGTGTATTCCGAAGTCAAATGTCTATTCCAGAATTAAATCTCAACCAATCAAATTTGCCGGAAAGCGTGACACGCAAAAGACAACACACGCTATAGTATTACTATATAGATAATAATAATTATAACAATATATCAACAATAAAACCAACAAAAAACGATGATAGTATTGATAATAATAATAATTATTACTATTATTATAATAATATCAATAAAACCAACAACAACGATGATTATAATGATTATAATAATTATAATAATTATTATAATAATAACATCAACAATTAAACCGATAACACCGATAATAATAATAATTATAACAAGACTAACGATAATAATAATAATATCAACAACAAGACTAGCAATAATAATAATAATAATAATAATAATAATAATAATAATAATAATAATAATAATAATAATAATAAAATTAACAATAACCTAACGTTGTAGTTAAATGCTAGCACTCGGGATCCACACGTTGCATGCAAACAGTTACAAGGAATAAAAACAACTAGCCTCCTACTTGTTTCCAGTTGAAACAAAATACATTCATTTACAGGTACTTCTAGGATAACACAGTGTATATTGTTTCAAATTCTTCACGTGCTCTAACGTACTTAACAAAACTCTGCCATTTCGAACACGTTGTACTCTGTCCTTGTCTGCTTACCTTTAGGACGATCTTTACCTGTCGCTCTCGGCGCACGGATGTAATACGCTAATCTCTGTTCCTATAATGTTTTACTTCTCATTATTGTGGCGTCACCTGACACACCGCTCGGTCATTTTCATATAACTGCTGATATGATACGTGCGCTCGTTTTCTGTTTGATATCGGAAGTGATGGGATTTGGGTACGGGTTTTTTTTTATTTAAGATGGCGATTTAACAGGATATTTTTGCATGTTAGACTTGAAAAAGGTCATGTTATAGGCAACTAAGAAGCAGATGGGAAAATTCCAATATATTTTTTCATTCCTATACAATTACTTATTTCCATTCTACAACAGCCTTTCATCTTTAATCAAGAGAAATAAGCTACTAACAGTGGATACTCAGCTACTTTTTAATGAAAGTGTAAATTCTTTTAATTCATTTCATTCAAATGAAACATTCCAGACCTGATATAATTTCACTAAATAAAAACGAGAGAACTTGCTAAATCATTGACGTAGCCTTCCCTTTTGAGAGAAAGAACGAGAAAAAAATACCAAGATCTAAAATGGGAATTAGTTAGACTTTAAAAATGTAAAGAAGTCAAGGTGATTCCCATTATGATTGGAACGCTTGGGACCATAACAAAAAGCCACCACAAATGGCTTAATCAGATTGGCAAGACAATTTCTTTTACAATCTCACAAAAGGCTTGCCTGTCGAAAACAGCGAAAATGTAAAGGTATCGCTTGAATTAACACAAAAATGTAAATATGAATGTTGTTTTTTAAAAAACGTCGTAAAGTTAAGAATGTTGTAATATAATAATAATATATGAACACCTCGAACTGTATAACCGTCAAGGTGAGTTCCATTGTAATTGAAAATCTTGGGAACATGACGTAAAAGCCACCATAAATGGCTTAATCAGATTGACATAACAGTTTCTTCCTGTTTTGTCTATATTTTTAACTCGTGCCATTTTACTTGACAATTTTTGGGTGCCATCTTTAAACTAAATTCATTATTAGCATAAATATTTTTTTGTTTTACTGTCACTTTTAAACCTATTTATCTGTCTATTATATGTGTTTACTATAACCGTTTTATACAAATCATACGCAAGTATAAATCATGTAAAATATATGTATGAATATAATTGCACGTAATAATTAACTTAAAAATGATCGCCACATAAGAAAACCGAACAAACTAATACGGAATTAATTAAAATGAATGTTAAAAATGATATGCAAATTAACGAGGTCTTATGCAGATGAATGCAATTTCACGGCAAAAGTTGTATTTTCTTTTTTAAATAAATAGAAAAAAGGTTATTTTTTTAATCTGATTATCGATGCACAAAAGAAAACCCAAATATACATGAGTATAGATACACACACATACAGGATGGACGCTAGAAAAGCGAGAAATTTCTTAACAACGATTTATATTTGTAAAGAATAATTTTTACAAAGTTTTTCAAAGTAAAATGTGATATTATACTCATAGATACTCAAAATGTCGTCCGTGCATTTCACTGCAGCGTCAAACAACGAGTTATTTTTACAACACTCGTACGGCACCGATCAAAAAATAGCAATCACGTATTTTATTCATGATCTAAGCTGACCTTCAAATTTCCCGCTTTTCTAGCGACTACCCTGCATAAAACAACTTTGTGTGTGGCTATGTGTGTGTTAGTTTGCTTGTGTGTGAGTTCGTTCACTATGGACCCGAAAATCCTGGGCCGATTTTTAAGAGATTACTCTTTGTGCCTAAGAGTGTTCTTAGAGAGATTTTATAACAGAATATCTTCGATAATATGGATTATCGAAATAATCTGACGAACGAAGAAACAGACGATTTTGACCCTAATTAATAACCTACACAGCCGAGCAGCACGAGTGCATTTGAGAAATTTTATTACACACAAGTAGAAGGATAGCGTAAAAAATCAACAGTCACTCTCTCATATGGCAGGGGCGCGTTCGAAATGAATGTTCTTCTTTAGAGCACAATTAAAGCATAAGACCTGACTTTTACATTTTAAACTTTAATTCAAGCCATTATATACAAATATATTTTTTTTAAATCAATAGTAGGTTCTCTACGATATATTGTACACTACAAATATATTATGGACTAAGTAACTGCGGGGGGGGGCATGTGAAGCTTCCTCCCGGTGCACCTCCATAGGTGCCTACCTAGAGTAGGCAATCAGTCGATTTTACTTAAATATGGGCGATTTAAACGATTTTGATGACAATAAAAATATTGGAGCGTTAAACTTTCGTGTATTCCAGGAAAATGTCGGGTCCCCTGGCTTCTTTAGCATACAACTCGTGTAATATTTACAAAAAATTAGAATAAAGATTCGATATCTAAGTTTTAATGCCGTTATTTCTCGATTTTTATCTTCGTAAGTAGGCATAAAATTTAAATATTTGAATTTTGAAATGGGCGATTGGACAATATCATGTTCGCTGAATACGTTTTATAACTATGCTGAAATTCGATGCATATTTATCGATTGATCGTTAATATTTCACAAACATCGAATGTATTTGAAATTCATTGCCTCCCTTTGCAGTGACCTCTGTAATTATAGACCTGGTCACTTAAAAATGAAGTGACGCCTTAGATCCTAGCAAACAAGATCTGTCGAACAATTAGACTGCATAAGTTTTTTTTTTACAAAAAAATAAAAAATAAAAAAATAGAAAACTTATAAATTAGAAATTCGAATCCCTTGGTAATTGCTTTGAGAATTGAAGCAGAAAATTACCATCCTTCGTAATAGTTAGTACTGTTTGCCCGTAACCACAGGACTTCACACGTGACGTTAGCAAGTCACGTGATTTTTAGCGGAAAGGTCTACTATTACGAAAGTCACGGCTTTGAACGATATTAAATTAAACTCATTATCGTCCACATTTTTCAACACTTATGTGCAGCAATTGTATTCTAATATTCTTAATGGTCAGTTAATTAGTTTGGGAGACGATCCTACACATACAATTATACAAACACATTTACATATCTAATCTAATATATAAACAGCTACATATCTGTCGGGTTGTCTCTTTGTCAGTCTCAATGTTTTTAAACTATATCCTCCGAAACCAAAAGTCGCAGAATGGTGATAGAAGCCTCAAATGGTTGGATTTTTTTCACAAGCCGTTCTTTCATGGGGCTTTAACCAATTAAAATTCTTTTTTTAACGGCTAAAAAATGGGTTAACATTGAAAAAGTCGTTAAATATTCGTGTATACATCGCTTTGATAGGGTGATAACGCCACCAGTTTTTAATGCTACAGTTTCGGTTTCGATTCTAGCTGATGGCACCTAAATACTTTTTTTTTTTTACTTTTGAAATCTCGACTCTATAATAATTAAAGCTATGACAACAGCATATTCTATTCATTGTTTTGACACTCTCAAGCATGTATCCGTTGATATCTTATATGCTTTTATATAGAGTGATGTGGTTCTCGGTTGATTAACTGTGTCTAATTGTATTGGATATATACCCGAGAGTCAAAGCAATGAAAAAATATGCTGCTGTCATAACTCTAATAATAATATATACGAAATCTGGACGAATTAAAATATCATATCTAAGCGTATTTTACGCCAGGGCAAAACCGGACCCCCACTGCTAGTTTAGTATAAATATATAGTTTTTGAATAGTTCTTGTGCAAATGACATTTGACATGTTTAATTTGCATATTTTTGTTTCCTGCTCACATAAGGTGTTGCTTCTGCTATGCTGCTGTTGTTGCTCTAGAATGCTGCCCATTAACCGAAGCTTGTGTCCTTGCCACCTAATTTTTTTTTCGTTACTGACAACAATTTCACGCGCCTGGGCGTTTCGCTTGGTCACGACAGTAAAAGAATTTACTTCCGTCTTTCTATCCTTTGTGTCTTTTTGCGACTGAAGAGGCCATTCGTGTGACGAGAATAAAAGTGCTTTGAAATTAAGGAACACAAAGATTTTCAGAAGCGACGACAGGAGTGGGGACATTGATTCAGCGTATGAATTTTACAAGCATTTTTTGTAATCTTTGGTAGGTAGTGCTTGTGTATGACCACGTGCGTTCCTTTTAACGCTACTATACCTGTTTAAACAGTATTTCTCTTCTATATCTCCTCTGCTCGTTCTGGCCGTGTCATCGTTTCTCACGCATTGGCAACTGCCTAGGATGCACTGACTCATATACAAAAAATAAAATAACGCTAGAGAAATAAAACAAAACATGAGTTTCGACACAATCCGGATATATCGATTGGGCTTTCGGTGTGTGTGCGCTCTGATTGCAGGAAACTCCTCTCTAAACGCTAAGATCTACATCTACATCTTCTGTTGATGTCATGTCCGTCAGTCACTGTCAGATCATCTCTTCCCCCTACTGTTCTAAACTAGCAAATTCTCAACCGTCGAAAACCAAGGTTGTCCATGAATTGCCGTAAACTTTTGCAAAGATCATTGCCACTTCTAAAATTGCTCGTTAACCATAAATAAATATATTCTCCCGCTATTTTATTCCAATGGCTGTTACACCTTGATTAACAGTTCTATTTTATCTCCCTTTGTCTGTTTTCGTGAACAACTTTCTATACATTTGTTCTGCTGATAAACTTATTTCCTCGTCTTTTTTGTTATATCTTTCCCTCATTTTTTAATTTCTAAGACCTAACTAAAACTTTACCTTCTCATGAGTTCATCAGCAGAACACGTCATCTGTAACACGAATTGTTCATATGTGCAGCGCTATCTTTATTCAAATATGCTACAGGGGATACTCTCCTGAACATTTCCTCTTTGCACAAAAGCTCGCTCCAACCCGTTTAGGGTAAGTACTGCTTTGATAGGGTTTATCGGCAGCAATATCTCTGCAACTTAGCCAGCATGCCTCCCACTAATATATTGAAGGGGTGGGCTACTATACAACATATTACTCACAATGAATGGTTAATTATGAGAGGCATTTACCTTGCTCGGCCAGGATTAAAGTCATCCAACTAACAAGATTTTAGTCCGACCTTTCACGGTAATATTTTGCAATCATGCCAATACTAGCCAACACAGAATCCAACAACCACACCAATACTACAGTGAAATGTTTAAATTTTAATTTAATTGATTATTCGAATACTGTTGTGGCCCTGGTAAGGGATCACAATATTAACGTGAAAGAGTTCTGGTGTTCACTAAGAGCGGTTAAACTGCGCGGGTGCTCTTCACTCAAGAGCAGAAATGTCTGGCTTAGACGGGCCCAAATTATCATGAATAGAGGGGTATCAATTACCCCAGAACAAATACAATAGTTGTTTTGTCCACCATGTTTGGCGAGTGGAGAATCTGGTGTGTAGATTATGCAGAATTGTCTAATCCTAGAAATCACAGTTTTTTCCCCCTAAACTAAATAGTAATGAAACAGTGATCCAGTGCAGTTTCTACGGAATCCAGACGTATATTTTTTATGTAATTTCGTTAGAATTAATTATCCCTATGCATTATTTCTTGTGCGTATATATAAATCTCTCGTGGTTACATTCAGTAAATATGGATATTTTCCTAGTCGTTTTCATATAGTATGAATTATAAGATTCTGTTGCTGTGTTTGCTTCTCCAATATATTTCTAGTCAGAATTCTTTCTAGAAAAACACGAGAAAGACTATGTGAAATTTTCCAACATCTTAAGTGAAAATATTTTTTTTTTTTAATGAACTGGATTCAAAATTAGCACACTTAGGTTTGCAGTCCGTGTTGTAAAACATTTGTCGACATCCACGATAATAATGATAATGAAACAAGAATAAAAAAAAAACGATTAAAA
Source organism: Euprymna scolopes (assembly GCF_053919585.1). NCBI lineage: Eukaryota > Metazoa > Mollusca > Cephalopoda > Sepiida > Sepiolidae > Euprymna > Euprymna scolopes. The sequence continues at coordinate 20,933,794 of NC_136493.1, forward strand.
ATAAGGGAGAACATAGATAAAAAATGAGAGAGAAGAAAGAAAAAATACGTATTAGAAGTGATTTCTGTTGAAAAAAAAAAAAACTATCGATTCTGGAGTGCCACCAAAATTCTTTCATTCGGTGTAAAATCTGGCTGTCATTTAGAAAATGCGTTAAACTGGAATCCTGCCAATTTTACCAAGCAGCTGTTTACCTGACGAGCGTGTTTCCTCGGTTTTCAGCAAGAAATAAGAATCCAGAATGAGAACTAAATAAGAAAAGAAAACAACAAGGGCTATATTGTATTATTTTCTCGAGTTTCTGCGATTTGTCCTCTTTTTTACTTATATATAAAAAACAATTTGCACTCATCTTGACAACGGGTTTTCTAATATATTTCTAGTGACCCCGTCTGTCTGTCCGGATATAAACTTAAAAACAACGCTTATAGGCAACTTTTTGGTTGGAAACTTTTTGTAAGAATGCGATGCTGATATTAGTATTATGATTATGCATTTATATCATAAAGCCTGGGTACGCGTCAGATACACACTTATTCGGGGAAAAACAATTTGGGCGTTTACTTTATGTAATTATATAGATCTTGTGTGGCTGTTTTGTTCTACGACATATCAACCCCTTTCTGTTTATTTAATGCCGAATCCAGTTTGCATGATTCAAGAAGGTTATCTAGTATATTTCTAGTGACTCTAACTTCCTGTTCGGATAGGAAATTGAAAAAAAAAAGCCATATAATAAGATCTAATGAATCTTTTCGGTGCGGCACTTTAGGAAGAACAATCAGGGTAGCCCAACGTTGCCTGAAATTTAATAAACAAATGCTTGATACTCCTATATTTTTATTATCGTTGGACTCAGTTTAATCGCAAATTTTTCAATCAAATCGATTTACTGCTTACTCTAGTTAGGGACTAGAAGAAACACAAATGCAAAGACTTTGTTCAAAATACATTGCAGTCTACATCGCCCGTTAGAGACCATACTGTTGATTTTATAAAATGATTTTGATATATAATAACTTGACTCAAATATTAAAATACAAAAGTAAACTCTCATACTTTAGTTGTGCTCTAAACAGACACATTGATTTCGAATGAACCCTTTTCGTATCAAGAACCTACTGTTTATTTTATATGCCTAACCTTATTGTTTGTGTGGTGATAATGACTTGAATTATAATTCAAAATCAAGAAGTAAGTGCCATGTTTTAAATGTGCTTTAAACAAAAACATACATTTCGAACGCGCTACTGTAATATAAAAAAAATCCACCATTGATTTTATATATCGATCTGTTTGTGAGGTAATGGAACTTATCAAATGCGCTTGTGTTGTCAGGTTGTGTAAGGTATTAACTCTGGTCAAAATTGTCTGTTACTTCTTTAATCGGAGTATTTGGATTATCGATTATCCATGCAGATAAAAAATATTCCGATAGAAAACATATCTAAGAACACAGCCAGTACATTCCTGTGAAATTTCCTAAAAATCAAACCAGTCGTTTCCGAGTCAATGGGGAACGAACTAACACACAGGCAAAGATCTTTTATATAATTGCGATTGTGATTTTACATTAATATCTATGGAGTTTGGGTTCCTTGCACCCCCCCCCCCAGGAATGAAGACTTTTATTTCATTTCATTTTCAGATCTTGCTGGATAGTTTTGTTTTACGGCATATAAACGTATTTTCAGTTATATAATGCTGATAGCAGTCATTTTGGAATATAGGCTGCATTTATTGGTCAATTTCTTATGTTCATTAACTGTTTATTCGGGATGATTTCTTTGGTTTTTTTGTAGAGTAATATTTTTTTTGTTTTTGTTTCTGCTTTTTAAGAAATGGTCGGCCGTTGACAAGAAATAGAAACTACGCAGTAAAAGTAATGTTTGGCGCATTTTAGAACAGAAAACCAGTACCTTCAGGCAGCCTGATTCAAAAGCATGAGGTAATTCATAGTCATAACAAAAATAGCAATAACAATACTTACATCGGATCCAGTAATTGGAGCAAGCGAATACATCGATAAACGCCGATTCTGCTTTCTAATATATTATCAGATGGATAATAACGGTGTTAGGATGTAGACAAAGATTTAAAAAATCCACTGATTCTGGATTTTCGTTAATTCGTCTTATTTAATGCATAAACTCAGTATCCAGCGTTAACAATTGATCGTTGACAATTATATACACACTATTTGCTAATCTACAATGATTTGTGAGGTGTTGTCAGATAGGTGCATAGTTAACATCCTTAATAAGGTTGTGGTGATTAAACCTATATATACGTTCTTTCTTCACTGTCAGAGACGGGATCTCCCAATGGATACTAATATGCGTATATTAGGTTTATCCTATATATATGTATATATATATATATATATATATATATATATATATATATATATATATATATATATATATATATACACACATGTGTGTGTGTATTTTACTTTTAATTACCGTTTTATCGGTTTGGTTACACATGTTTCGGATGTTGGACCGTGTTTCCGATCTAACAGCCTCGTCAGACCTTACAAAAAAGGCTGTTAGATCGTAAACAAGGTCCAACATACGAAACATATGTAACCAAACACATAAAACGGTAATAAAAATAAAACACATATTTGTTCTGCAATAGTATTTAGCATTCTCTTCAGGTTTTTACTAATTACCAATTTTACCAAATATATATATATATGTGTGTGTGTGTGTTTGTGTGTGTGTGTGTGTGTGAATCATGTATTTATGAGTATATATCCGCTCATTAAGATGTAGATGTGCGTGTGTAGCTCGAGAAGGTGTATTAAATAAATATAGATAATGTTGTAAATGTTATTCTGCCGACAGACGGCTGCGAAAGGTTTTATTTAGTACTTTAGTAGACGGCACTATTTTGGTTGACCGCGGATTTAGATATTTCTGACGCCGACCAACTTACGCCCATTGCATCTATTTCTGACATTTCAAGTCGGATTAGAGGTGAAGACGACAGAAATCATGCTAAGCCGCGATTCACGGTCAGCGAAGCGGTTCGGTGATTTATACCGTCACAGGATGTAGATTATCACCCGCAAATCAATGAATGTTTCTCCTCTAGACAGAACGGGAGTCACTTTTTCTTTTGTACTTTTCGTCTCCAAAAATTAGTAATTCTTTCAATTAGTTCTAATGAGCCTTGCTGGCTCGTAGAGTTAATATGGACTAAATTTGAATCTATACTTAACCAAAAAGAACAAATCATAGATAAAATTATATAAACCAAAATACTTGGATCAATATATATACTGTTCTAAACGTAATATATATATATATATATATATATATATATATATATATATATATATATATATATATATATATATAAAGGTTAGCGTATTTTACGGTGAAATACTAATATTAAATAAAAAATAAAGCTTAAATTCCTAGCAATAATAATTACGTTCAATATTTCGCAAAATCTCAATTTGTATAAAACGACTTTCCGCTACCAACACCACAATTACGAATAGAGGATTCCCTTGTGTAACTGCAGAAAATATAAAACATATTAAAAATTACGTAGAAAACAAAGCTCATCAGCTGTTTACAATGTACCTGTTTTGAATATATAAAAATAGACCGGCGCTTGAATTCAGGAATATTCTCTGAATAATGCTATTAGTATTTTCGTTATATATATATATATATATATATATATATATATATATATATATATATATGAGGAACACAGCGCAATTAAATCACATTATCTAATGCCTAATATATACATATATATATATATAAATATATATAAATATATAAATATATATATATATACATACATAAAATACTAATCTGGTTGTTGATAAATTATTTTCAAAAAACTATTTATGTAAGGAAGGTATCGAATATTTTTATTATTTGGCAAGGATTACAAATAAAACAAGATATATATATATATATATATATATATATATATATATATATAAATATATATATATATATAGAGAGAGAGGGGGGAGAGAGATAAAACAAGATAAATATATATATATGTATATATATATATATAGAGAGAGAGAGAGAATGAGAGAGAGCGAGAGAGAGATAAAACAAGGTATATATGTTGCATAGGGATGGGGTATTTTTAAGATGACGGGAGAGAGAACAGAGAGACATTTATACTGTTCTGTGATGTTTCTTCTTAAGACATATAGCGAGGAGCGGGGATCAGTTCTTTAGCACAAGAGAGGAGAGTCATTACTTATGATGGAAAGGGGAAACATTACTTGGATGGGTTATACAAAGTTCATTAAATCTGATTACTTTGTTGTAGTAAGACGCTCGACGCAGTTTTAGAAAAAACGTGATGATTACTTCTTTATTATCACATCGGTCAGTCGAAGGATGATGTCGTCAAGGAATTCAAAGTCGTTTTTACATGTTTAAAACGTTCTCCTTTCGCTTCTAAAGGGACCCTCCTCTAATTATGTCAGCTCTGTTCGGCTGACTGTCTGATTTCGATCCGGACTCGACCTCGACTGCCTCCGATCTTGGTCTACAACTCTGTCTCACTCATCTTCGACTCTACCTCCTATATTGGGAATTCATTTTACTATGACATCATATGTGTGGTCCAAAAACGTGACGAACTTATGTGGCGAACTCACGTAGCCGACACGCTTTCCAAACATACTCCTGCAACAAAGAATTCTCACTAACCTACTTTTCAACCTAACTTATTTTTCAATATGTTTTTCAATTGCTATTGTTCGTTCTTCTCTAGCTGACCTTATTTTAATTCAGTTTTCATAAAAATAATTGAACAATTACATTTATTTTACAAACAAGCATATCTAAACTATTTTATGTGAAACGGAACAGTGTGAAATTCCATTTCTGAACCTTGCTTACAAAGTTCGAATCTCGGTCTATCTTAATCTCATTTTTACGTATCTAAAGTTTTTCTTACAAGAAAAGGGGACTTTCTTGTAACATATATATATATATATATATATATATATATATATAGAGAGAGAGAGAGAGAGAGAGAGACAGACAGACAGACAGACAGACAGACAGACAGACAGATAGATAGATACACGTAAAGAGAGAGATAATAATGTCATATATATATATATATATATATATATATATATATATATATGCATACTCAATCCATCGTATCTAATGCTTATATCCGTCGTTTTCATGTTACTTTAATATGTGTTGTTTGCTTTTAACTGAAAAATTTAGAGAGCTTCAAATATGGGCCTAGTACAATTAAATAGTCACCATATTTTGTTCAAGAATTTATTTTTCTACAAAATAACAACTAATTTCTATGCACTTTTACCAGCGATGGAGGGCTCTCCAGGGTGTTCGCAGGGCACTTTGCGATACAAGAGTCCTACCAAAAGTAAAAACTAATTATTTAAAGCAGGAAGTCATAAGGTTCCAAAGACTAGAGCGTTGCCATTAAAACGAGCGGCACTTTTTTGTAGTATCAATGTTTCTCCTCCATCGTTAATGCAGTTTTACCAGCGGTGGATGATGGATGTGTACGAATGTTCTGAGCGCGCTTTACAATTCGAGATTCGTTCCATAATTAAGCCTCGTATGTTTTTTACTCATGTTGAATTCCACATACAACTATACCATTATATATATATATATATATATATATATATATATATTCTTAGTTGTTATTACTGAGTTGATATGTTATAGATATACAACAAAAACAACGCAGTGCTATATCAGATAAATAATATAAACAGAAGCTACCCACAGCCACACAGGTAACTGTAATATTATTTATTTACGGTAATAATATTATTTATTTACGGTAATAAAGCCACACACGGCAACACATGATAACTGCGGCCCCAGGCTAAACTTGTACGAGATCTCGTAGTAGTAGGGCCCTAGAGGTAGTGCGTTATGGCACGCCAATGTGTGGACCTACCCGTGCATACTACCAACCCCTACCCCATTGTGTTGTGGGTGCCCTTGGTATGGCGAAGACTAGGGGAACTCACCCCAAAATCAAACACAATTGCCTGGTGACCCTTATCACCACAAAAGGCTTAGAGATGGGAACTCTGAATTCTAATCCTATTGTTATGTATATTTTTGATTATTTTATTTATTTATTTTCTATTGTTATTGTTAAGTTAAATTTATTTTGTATCGCTATCCTAGAGTAAATTTTATTCTGTGAACACAGTTGTTCGCTATTTCTCTCCTACACTTTAATAGATCTTGGGGTTCTTTAGAGTATAGGATAGCAAATCTTTCGTGAAGACATAATCTAAATGGATAGTCTAGGTCTCTACATGTATTTGCTTGTCTTACTATGTTCCATTCGACTACCGGCGACGTCCGCTTTCTTGGAGTTCCCAATATTTGTTTGCTAGAGTTGTTTTCATTCGGTGAATTTTTATTTGTAATATATATACTTATTTATATATTCAGTGAGTGAGTGGATGTGTATAGGTCTGTCAAATGTTAAGTTCAAATGTAATTGAATGAACGAATCTAACGTTTTATTTCCTTTGTTGTTTCGAACGTCGTCGTTTCTATCATTGAAGTCAGACTTCAGGTTTGGCTTATTAAGATATATATCGTAATCTTACTTCAACTAAATATATACTAATATCTTGCTAAACCACACATGCATTTATATATGTGAGTGTGTGTGTGTGTGTGTGTGTGTGTTAGCAAGATACAATACTCCTTATGTGTTAGCAAGATATAATGCCCCCTATCTTGGGTTGAGCATATTGGGAAGTGATATACAATTTGCCATTAGCCTATTAAGCGACGCTCTTTGTGGAAACAAATCGAGCTTAGGGATTTGGACGATGTCAAAGCAGCAGCTGTATATAGTGATGGTAATTTGTGCGGTCGATTTCGATCCTGGTTTGGGGTTCTGCATGTCTAGCCGCACTAAGGAGCTGTGACACAGCGAAAGAGTACTGTATGTGGATGACTATATATATATATATATATAAGCATAGAGACGAATAGAAACACTGATTAATGAATCGTTAATCCATGAGTTAAGGAAAAAACTCCAAATTGTATTGTTTTTTTAATGAATGAATTTCGGTTCTGAAAATTAAATTTTCCTTAATTAAATCTAAACAAAAAACTATATACATATATATATATATATATACATACACACACATATATATATATATATATATATTAGAAAATAATTCGATAGATTAAAAAAAAGTTTTTCTGTTTATATTTTTATGCTTACATGACAAATGTGGTTCATACACAACCAACAATCGCGTAAAATTATGTCTATTCTGCATACTGCATATTTGAATTGATTGCTCCTCAGACATTAACCCTATATATATATATATATATATATATATATATATATATATATATATATATAGCATCTTTGTGTGTGTTTCGTCTGAAACGGCTGAACTTTGTGTGTGTTTTCGTCTTAAACGGCTGAACAGATTTTCTTTAAAATTTACACAACCCTAGTTTGTAAGTCTGGGAGTGATTTTAGTTAACACTCCACGATAATTCTCGATAATCGATAATCGAAACCGTTATTTTAATGTTTCCATCATCGGTAAAGCCATTATTTTATGTCGTCGTTATGCAACAATGAAAGAACAACTAGCCTTTAAATTATACTGTGGGTAAGTTAATAGCCTTTTTCTTTTTTTTTTAGTATGTGGGTAAGTTGATAGCGATATTTTTTTATTAACCGCAAATAATTTTCTAAGATTTTAAAATGTGTGTTTTTTTTCTTGCATGACGTGGTCTGTAGGTTCAAACTCCGCACGTAAATTTCCTAATTTTTTTTCGTAAAGCAGAAATAAGTTCTATAAAATAATTTTATAAAAGAAACAGTAGGTGCTCTAGAGTGCAATGAAGAATAATTTACATTTTTGACTAAGTTACTTCATGGTGACATGTGAAGCTTCCTCCCGCGCGGTTTCACGGATTTCGATGAAAATAAAATATATAGAAGTGTGAAATATTTGTTGACCATCATTCAATCCCGGGCAACATCGCGTATCCATGCTAGTATATATATATATATATATATATATATATATATATATATAATGTATGTGTGCGCGCGTGTGTGTGTGTGTGTGTGTGTGTGTGTGTGTGTGTGTTAGAAAATAATTCGGTGGATTCCAAAGACAAGTGTTTCTGTTTATAATTTTTCTGGGTGGGTGGGGTTCTTGATATTCACATGCCAGGTCTGGTTCATACACAACCAACAATCCCTTAAAATTATGCCTATTCTGCATACTGCATATTTGATTAGTTTGCTCTCCAGGCATAACCCCTGTATATATATATATATATATATATATATATATATATATATATATATATATATATATATATATATATATATATATATTATACATATATTATATATATTATATATATATACATATATATATATAAAGCAACTTTGTCTGTGTGTTTTTCGTCTCTTATAGACTCCGAAACGGCTGAACAGATTTTCTTTAAAATTTACAGAACCCTAGTGTGTAAGTCTTGGAGTGATCTTAGTAAAGTTTTGTCTCAGAATACTCCACGATAATTCCCGATAATCGATAATCGAAACCGTTATTTTAATTCATCTATTTTCTGTAGAGTCATTTTTTCATGTCGTCGGTTAGCAACAATGATAGAATTTATTTATATATGCATTGAGAAAGAATGAGAGAAATAGACAGACAGACAAACTGACTGAGAGCGCGCGAAAGAGGGGCAATATATACCCCCGAAAGTCTCGAAAAAGATTTCAGAGATCTGTTATCTTGATCTATTTTTTTACGGGTGAAATCTTAAACAATACCACATTATCGGAACTGATTTAATCGATATCGTGCAAGATTGTGTGCTTATGTTTCACAAAATATTTCCTAAAACATAAATCGAAGAACCGTAACCAGATATCGATTAATTTTCAAATGATGTGCAACTTTCTTTGATTTAATGATAACCCTCCGGTATACTTCTATATATAAAGATCCAATCTTTATAATATTCCGTGTTTATACATTATTATCAAAATATATTCGGAAATTAGAAAAAAAAAGAAATCTACCTCTTCTATACCAAAATGGAAACTATCTAAAAGAAAACACATAATGTTTGCATCGATAAAAAATTGGTAATTCAATTCTTACAAATACGAAGATGCATTCTAAAATAAGGAACATTATCACGTGTTTAATCACGTGAAATAGTTTAATCTTTAGTCAGATCTGAGGATACTTTTATTTGATCGCTAGTCTGGGTGCCCGGCGTTACCCGGCGATGTGTGTTGATCAAAAAAAAAGTGGTAGTAAGCAGGCAGGCTCGAACCCGTGCCGCGAAGAGGGAAAGAAAGTGAAAATAAAACTGTTGTCTTAGCCAATGTCTGCATGACGCGACCGGAAGTCAAAAACCCTGAAATTAATCAAAGTCAATCCAACGGTGACCATGATTGTCTAAAAGGTCAGCGAAAAGAAAAATCAATCCCTCCTTGTACAAAACGGCCGAAGGAATGGATATTTTTTGGCTACTTTTTCGATATTTATCGTCCGAGGCGTCGAGCTTCAAAACGATACCGATTTTGTTAGAACCCGTCGCCTCTGTCGAAAATTTTGAGAGACATGCACACATACATATATACATACATATATTAAAACAAACACGTACGACATATATTATAGATTCGTCGAACAACAGAATAGGTATATAGTTGTTTACTTTCCAACTACTTATGGCCCGTGTAAATTGTATTTTATACGCGTGTGTCGTTGTCGTTGTCGTCGCGAATCTCGGCTCTTGCTTAATACAAGCACTCGAACGCCTATATTTACTTCTTTTAATAACGGTTTCTTAGAAAGAGGACAGTAAACATCTCGCTGCCAAACTGCATAAATAGTATTCCCGCAAATCTGGTCCCAAACAGTAGCCATTTGGGATTAAGTGGCTCTATGCTTTGTTTGTCGGGGGGGCGTCAATAAAAAAATTAAATGACTCGTTACTAATGTTCCCGTCTATGTGTGAAAGAGCGAAAATAATAGAGAGATATACGGATAACCTTTCTTGCTACATTAAAACACATAGTGGAGGAGAAATCCTACACGACTGAGACACTTTTTAAAAAATTTTTTCCATTTTCCCTCACATTAAAAAAACGCCCTGGTGTCTACCTCTACCCCGCAAATAGGTACATCTAATCGCATTGTTAACGCCTCTGTCTTATAGGGGTCGTCGCCCTAGCACGGTCGCTTTACAGTCTCCTTAAAGTGTTGCCAGAAAGCAGACTAAAAATCGCCATCGGAGTCATTCATACGTAATAGAGGACTTTATGTGAAATAGGGAATACATCAGCTGATGCTAATCTTGACAAACTTCGAATTAAGTACATATCAAAGTAAGACGAGGTCTTGAAACTAAAACGTTACCACGACATTAACAGGACGCATCTGTAGCTCGTTTAAAAAGAGAGCTAAGAAATCAGCCGCACAAATTAAACATCTGCGGAGCTGGGTCAAATCATATAAATTGTTGGATTTGTAAAGAGTTATCATAATTCGATTCACATATCGATATTTCATTTGAACTACCTTATTTTATTTTTTTTATTTCTCGAACTATCATATAATTTATTTCACTTCATTTTTCATGAAAATACGTATTTGAATAATGCTGTAGTATAATCATTAAATCTTGTACATTGATACAATAAACTAATTACGTCTTACAATTAATTGTCTATCATAAGATTAGGTAAAATATCTTTATTACTTATTATTATTTTATATTTATTATTCATTATTGATTTAACTTTCTTTACAGCCGTTTATGAAAAGTGCTAGAAAAGTAAATTACTTTTAAAGATAAAGATTTATCTTTTTATTTTTGAAAAAACAGACAACCGTCACCATCTTGGACTCTAATAAAGACAAAATCAGAACTTCGTTTTTCATCGAAAATATCGGCGAAAATTTCATATTGATTTTTATATATACTGGTTTACGTATTGAGCCAGGGTTGCTGCATTTTAACTTGAAAAACGTATCTGATTGCTTAGTATTTTAGTTCATATATAATCAATTTGTATATTTTCCATAGATAATATATAAATGACTAAATAAGACGGCCTTTATCGAAAAATTAATCATTTTGAATCCTCAATGTTTTTGTGAATATTTCCCATTGTAAAAAAAAACAGATGATAAGAGTTTGCAATAATAGTTTGGTAAAGAAAGGTATAACCTCGGCGGTCAGGTATTATTATGAGTGACGTTATCTCCTGCGTCCATCATCTAGGAATGATTAAATCAGTTCCTCCGTGTGACATTTTATAGTCAAGTTAATTAATCAAAAAGTCGGAAGTAACGACTACCGCAAGCATAAAAAAGAGTCAACACTCTCACAAATATGTTTTTCTTTGCTCTCGCCTTTCCGGAAGTTTCGGAAGAAAGTAAAGTCTAGCTATCGTGCATTATATATTCTGATATTTTTTAAATTACATGTTAACTAAATTTGTCAATGAAAACACAATATATACATATATATATGTGTATATATATATATATATATATATATATATATATATATATATGTATAAAGGAACAAATTGAGTTACATGTTTATCAACGACTCGTCTTTATCCATATTTATCCATCCAGCGAAAGTCCTGCAATAAAGATGAAACTTTGATGAACTTGGTGTGTTCCTTTATATATATATATATATATATATATATATATATATATATATATATATATATATATATATATATATAGAAATAATATATATATATATATATAATAGAAAATAGAGTTATACAAATATATATTTCTAATGGAAGTGACATAATATACATTTGTTAATTTGCTCTTTCTCTTCATATACGTTATCCTCAGTTTGATCTCCGTTTTCGTCAACTATAACACATATCTTTATCCTACTATTTTGCTGAAGCAGAACTATCGTGCTTTGTCTTACTGATAAATTGCGTGGGAGAATACTACTATTACTTAGGTTATTTTTTAAAAATACTATAAAAAGTGTAATCTCTTTGCCATTCGATTCTTAATCTTAATAATTGACAGTCGTGTTTATTTTATAATTCAATCAATGTGAAAAAAAGGTACGTATAACTACATACTTTCTCCAAATGTATTTAATAGAAGACATTTGTTTGCTCCTTTTAGTTTTGTAATTTATGTTTAGTTTTCTTACAAACCTTTGATTTTGACATTTTGTTGTTGATGAAAATATGGAGATAGTGTTTTGAAGATAGTCGAATGAGACGATAACAGATACTCCGCTACTCTCCCTACAAACATGAAGATAATCCACATGGTGGTGATACTATGACTCCGGACAGCTACTGCAATATCTTTCTAAAAACAAAAAGGTAATGCCTGGGACAATAATCCCATTTCAAGTAGATATATACTTTACTTTCATCCCTAAAAGTAACTAGGTCGCGGATGGTAGGTTTGCATAATGTAAAAAAAAAAAAAAAAAAAAAAAAAAAACAGATAGTACAAAGCACTTTCTATAAATCAAATAAGTAATTCCTCGGAGGATAACCCGTATCAAATAGACATATACTACACTATCATCCCTGAAAACAAATATATAATTACTGGGAGGATTGTCCCATGTTAAAAGAACGGTACTATAGTACCTTCTAAAAACAAAAAAGTATTGCATGAAAGAATAGTTGCATGACGACAGAACATATACTACACCATCATGCCTCAAAACATGAAGGTAAATCATGGGAGGATAGTCCAACGATGAGAGAACAGATATTACACTCCTCTCCCTAAAATATGAAGGAAATGCATGGCGACAGAATCTAAAACTGCACTGATCTTTTTAAAATATGAAGGGACTGCAAGAGAGAATAGTACCACGAAAACAGAACAGATATTCCACTATTCTCAAAGGGGGAGTAAATGCCTGGGAGGATGATCTCACAACAGAACACATATTAAATAGCACTTCTCGAATTGAACATTGACAGAAAATAGTACAGTAATAGAAGTACTGTTACAGCTTTAGTTACGTACAGACAGATACCAAATATCCATATGCTAATGCATATGCATTGAATAACGTTTTAACAAACAGTTACAGTAAGCTGAAACACTTCAGTATTTGTTATTTTTACTTTTGTTTCAATAGAAAGGCTTATCGGTTTTCTACGAAAACATGCAAACACAAATCCAATAAAATATAAAAAGAGATAAAAGAATTCCCCAGCAATGTTTTCTTTTCCTTCCCTTTTCTAACTTTCAAACGAGACTAATCAGAATAGATGTGCGAATAATGTGTCGAGTTTAGCATGTTTTACTCGCCCAAGTATTTCGTTGCATGTTCGCGGGAATTGGACAGCCATCGAGGGAACTGTAATTGTGTTAGTTAACGTCGCGCATATATTAACACCCCGATCTGTCAAACTGCTTCCTGCTTGGTTACGTCTCGTTTTATTGGATTTGAATTCTTTTGGCATTCAATCAATAAGACGTAATTGTAGTTAGTTAAATAGACTTCTCTAAAGATTAAAAAAAAAGCACACACACAGCTACTATCTGATGCGAGAGAATAGAAACGCGGGAGCACAAAGCAAAACGGCATTGACTTACTTGGCGGTGGTTACCCAATTGAGTTGCGACTTAACGCGCCACAGTGAACAGGAAGGTGTAAAGAACTAGCTGGTGTAACCAACTACACAGGATGAAAGAATATCTTTAGATAGAAAAAGTGGTTTAATGGGCATGGAAGGGCTAAGAATATATATAAACACACACGCACACGCACACACACACACATACACACATCCTACCCCGCCCTAAAGGAAAAGAAAAACACATTAGCAGAAAGAGATAGCGACTGACTACAGCGAGGTCAAAATCTCCCTGGACAAACCAAATAAAAAAGCAATAAAAAAGCAATAAAAATTCAGCATATCAATGTATAATAAACACTTACAAGCCTCCACCCCTTGGAAAAACTTCAAACTAACTACGAAAATCGCCATTTTTACACATTTGAAAATAATTTCTGACGAGGACGCATCAGACCGTCTGAAACGTACGTAAACGATTTCAATGACTTAAAAACATTAATACAATGATCCAAACATAATTCTCAATGAAAAACCAAGACACGGAATAATAAAATAATGTTAAAAAATACACATTGTTGTGACTACTCCCTTATTTAAATATATATATATATATATATACATGTATGTATATATATATATATATATATATATATATATATATATATATTTATAGGGATACAGAGATAGAAAGAGATAAAGGCATATATTACATTGCGCATTTTACACATATAAACAAGTAATTTCGGAATTGTATTAAATTCAAGATGAAGATATTGATGTTGATCAGATTATTTTACAATGTGTTCTTTAAATTTTCTTTACAAAAATCCAGTGAATGTTCAGCTTAAATCTTCGAGTAAGTACCATAGTTTTCAGGTAGACGTAGACTTTAATCAATTGTAAGGTTTCTGTCTCCGAGTTGAGAGAATCCCGATATATCTAGGTTTTCAAGCGACTGTAGCTCGCCAGAATCACAATAAAGCCAGCCTGATCAATTGGATTTCTTTTGTTCCGTCAGGTCAAAGCCAGCAAACGTTGATGTGTAACACTAGTTAGAAAAAGTTAGAACAATCTGAACAAATAAAAACAAAGAGGATCGATTATGCTTGTCTCTTATTAACTCGAATCTACTAGTTAAATATCAATCCAAACGCAGACGATGTAACAGAGAAGGTCATATTACAATAACAACAACATTGGTCATGAAAAATAATAACAATGAAGATTACAATAACTACAACAACAACAACAACAATAATAATGATTATAAAAACAACAACAATAACAACAACAACGGCAATAATAATAATAATAATAATAATAATAATAAAAATAACAATAATAATAATAATAATAATAATAATAATAATAATAATGACAACACATGAACCACATGCGTCGGCCAGAGAAACTGCTGCAGAGACAAAACACGAAGCAGCGTCGCAGGGAACCGATAACATTGAAGCTGCATATCTAAAATGTCTCCCTCTCCTCAGTTATCCCCTCCCATTGTTCCATCACCGCCCCTCCCCGAAGTGTGATACCCAATAGTCGAGAAGGCTCAAGGAGGATGGAAAGACCGAGAAGATAGCTTGGATTAGATATCCGCTGGACAAGAGCGAAGAGAACTGGGACCTTGGGGATGGTTATTGCCACTAAAATTCCAGTAGAGACCAATGGCCGCTGCCAGCGAGAGATCAATCGTGAGCGATAACGCAAATTTGTTTGCAACTGTTTTCGAAGGAGGTGGAGAGTACTGGAAATCTGGGGAGACTTGTTGTCACTCAGCTTCCAGAGAGAACAACAGGTTGATTTCAATGGGACGTCTTTGGTGACCTGTGTGAAAGCTCCTTATGAGCCAATAATAATAATAATAATAATAATAATAAGAAGAAGAAGAAGAAGAAGAAGAAGAAGAAGAAGAAGGAGAAGGAAAAGACGAAGAACTGTCTGACGGACTACATAGCGGAATAACGGCTAAAAGAAATGAATAAAAATGATGTTATCATTACATTCGACATTGAAATGTTTTTAAAAATTAGTGCCTTCAAAAAGTGTGTAACCATCTTCTCGTTTAAATTTTTTTGTACATAGGAATTACCACATTATCAAGGTTATGAGGTCACTCGAGGATAAGGGCTAAAGAGTGTACAGTAGAAATTGGACAATATAGTAATTATTAGTAATGGACATTCGGTAACTTTGTTAACTTATATGGAACGGCTCATCAAGAACTTGTTTACGTAAGACTTGAAGTCAACCATATTGTAGTCAACCGGAAAGCAGAAAAATGGAAGACAATTCCACAGGCGTGCAGTTCTCAGAAAGATGCTTTGTTCATGGAATCTAGGTTTAGGTTTAGGCACAGATAGAGAGTGGGGGAAATTATTGATAACGTTTTCAGCTAGACGAGTGTTTCTTGTAAAAATTTGGCGAGGGTGGAACCATAGACTTAAGCTCAGTCGAACACTTTCCATGAAAATAACGATACATCAGAGACAAACTCGCAACATCTCTTCTATGAGATAGAGGTTGCAGGGAAGAGAAAAGGGCATCTCCCACGAGGCTACGAAGTCTATTTTGAACTCTATCAAGGCAGGACAAGTCCTTTCTAGCAGCTCCTTCCTAGATGTGGCAACAGTATTCCATCCTTGGACGTACCTGGCTCTTATATAGATAGAGAATTGCATCAGCAGTGAGATATCTACTGGATCGATAGAAGGATCCCACCATTTTTCCAGCGGCCTTGGCAACAGATTTGATGTACGTGTTCCATTTAAGTTCAGGAGTAACGGTCAAGCCCAGAAGCTTGTCAAAACTTGAGGCCTCCCCAAGACGAGAGCCATTCATTTTAATTGATGTCAGATGTGGATCAGAATGTTGATGATGTAAAGAGAGAAGCTTGGGTTAAGATGCATTAAAATAACCAGCCACTCCTTTCCCCATTGTACCACGTGCTCAAGATCAGAGGAGAGAGAATCGGAGAGAACTTGGTTGTTTTCTGTCAGATGTCATAAATGGTAGTGTCATCATCATAAATGTCTACAAATGATGTAAGGATGTGATTTGGAAGGTCATTGATGTAGACCAGGAAAGAGTTGGGCCCAGGATGGACCCCTAAGGGACTCAAGCATTAATACTGTGAACTTCTGATTTTTCCCCTCAACTACTACTCTTATGAACCTATCAGAAAGAAATGGTTTAATAATTGAGAAGACATTTCCCGCTATACCATAGCTAGAGATCTTGTGAAGTAGATTTTTATGCCATACCCTATCAAAGGCCTTAGATATGTCAAGAGCAATTGCCCTAGAAAGGTGGCCTCCATCGAGAGATTTGTCAATCCTATGAGATATAACTGTAAGCACAAGTGCTGTAGATCTAGCAGAACGGAAACCATATTGAGTGTCACTAAGAAGGTTATTTTTGTTGATATGGTTGATTACTTCTGTATTTAACACATATTCCAGCAACTTACTCATGACGCACAGGGGACTTATTGGCCTGTACTGAGAGGGGGATGAGCGGTCACCTGAATTCTTAAATACATGGCATACTTATGAGATTGTCTAGGGGGATGGGAAGCTATTCTCCTTAAGACAATATTTAAACAGTTTTGTAAGTATGGGCGATAGTTCTTGTTGAAGGTTTTGAATACTATAATTGGAATAGCGTCAGGGCCGGTTGCTTTACTGGAATCAAGGTTTTTGATTAGTTTGGCAACATCATGTACAGATATACGTATATCACATAGCGTGTTTTCTGATACAGAAGGAAAAATTTTACTATTGAAGAAGAATTGATCTAACAAGTTATGAATTTTAGCATAGCAATCTTCTATGTATTTTCTACAGAGAATACCCACGTATCCAAAGAATATAGATAAATATTATATGGCACTTAATTTTTAGAGAGATAATGAAAAATAATCATACTTCGGTATAATACTATAACATTTACCCCTTAGAATAATAATAATGAAAAAAAAAAAAACAATAATAACAATAAAATGAAAAAATTAAGAAAATTAAGAAGGAGGAAAAGAACCGGAGAAGAATATAGAAAAAAAACAAAACATTTTCCTTTTTATTTTTTTTATTTTTTTTTTGTTTGTCGAGAAGATATGATATGGATTATAATTTTATTTGATGATATCAACGGAGAATAAATAATGCCAATGGTTGTTTAGAAATGGTTCATGAGAAATGCGACAACTTTTATTTATTCAAGTAGAGTACTGCCTGGTACAGGCAGAAAAGGTTATTGCTCTCCATCTCTCTCTCTCTCTCTCTCTCTCTCTCTCTCTCTCTCTGTCTCTTTCTCTCCGTTTCTTTCTCCCCCTCTCTCGAGGCATTCATTAATTTATTGTTGTTCTTCATTTTTGGTTCAGCACAGGTGTTCAGACTGTAAATGTACGTTCCTCGCTATCGTCCTCTGCTTCCCCTACCCACGAAATTTTCCGTTATCCTTGGTAACGATAAAGTGCCATCTGTCTACCATGGTAATCCCAATATGCTCCACCCACCAAAGGGAGATTGTTTATGGAAAACACATGCTTATTTAATTATATTACACCCTTTATTCATACCAATCGTTCAATTTATGAAGCTCGATGTATTTTACATATTATTACAGAGCATATCCCAATAAATGACAGAACGTCTATATTCCAAATTGCAAAGATGTTGTTACTCTTACCATTTGTTTCTTTCGGCGTGTTAAAATGTTCAATTCTTGACAGCGCATGTTTCGTATGTATAAACAATTATAATTATTATGTCTACTTTTGAAGATTTTCCGTTCTGACTCATCAGAAGAATTAGAACTACTTAACTTTAAACAGAAAAGAAAAATACATACACACACACACACACCCACACACCCACACATATATATATATACATGTATGTATGTATGTATGTATGTATTTAAAAATGCACACACACACATATATATATATATATATATATATAGTTTGTAGCAATGCATTAGCGTTCATTTCAAACATCAGAAAAGATGCAATTGATTTTTATATGGATAATAAATCTAATATATAAACGGCTATATGTCTGTCTCTCAGATAATCTGTCTATCGGTCTGTCTTTCTGTCTGTTTGTGTGTCTCCATATTTTCAAAGCCCATCTCCCCCGAAACTAATAGTCACAGAGCGGCGCTAGAGGCCTCAAACGATTGATTTTTTTACGGACCGTTTTTTATGGCTCTTTAGCCGGTTAAACTAGTTTTTAAAGGGGTCAAAAGGGCGTAAAAATTGAAAAATTGATGAACGTTTTATACATTCATCTTAGTTTATTTTTAATCTATAATTTTTAATAAGTTCATATGCGTATAAGGTTGTATAGTGTTTCATTTTCGATTCTAGCTGATGGCACCTAAATAGCTTCTATTTTTGTAATCGAAAATAAAACTCTATATTAATATATATGACTTCTAGACGAATTAAAATATCATATTTAAGCGTATTTTACGCCCGGGCAAAGCAGAGCATCCCCCGCTAGTTTATATTTTAAAATAATAATAATAATAATAATAATAATATATATATATATATATATATATATATATAATGGTCTGAGCGTGCATAGGGTCCACCCTTATAAGTGACACCCTCCGTAGGCTCCATTTTCTCATACATTTTTCTGATCCTTGATAACTCTTCTATCAGGTGGGTAGGGAAAGCAGAGGACGATAGCGAGGAACGTACATTTACAGTCTGAACACCTGGGCTGTACCAAAAATGATGCGCAACAATAAATTAATGGTTGCCTCGAGAGAGGGGGAGAGAGAAAGAAAGAGAGAGAGATGGAGAGCCATAGCCTTTTCTGCTTGTACTAGACAGTACTCTACTTGAATAAATAAAAGTTGTCGCATTTCTGACATCATGTGGTCGGTTTAGTATAATGGTACACCATATAGGAACCTAGTTGTGTACAGATCGACAGACACACATACGCCGAGCTTTAGCACTTAAACACTACTGCTTCGTCGTTCTATAAACATATTCGCACTTGCATTAATTCAGAACCAGATTTTCACATCAACATCCTTGCTTCTTCAAGAAACGTAGGTCAACTTCGTATCCTCGAATCTTTAATTATTTCAAAAAATACTCCCACACTAAACAATAGACTGGAATTGAGCTCCGCTTTTATAATATAAGTTTAAAACATAAGAAAAACAATAATTAATACAAAAAAAAACCTTGCGTGAATAGTCATCTCCCTTGATTCACAAACGCAACAAGTATTTCAAACATCAACTGATTTATTTTAACGTTCTCCTAACGTCATTTTTTGTTCTATATTTCGCGGTATCACGTGGCAAACTCTCTGCGGCTACTTTTCCAATTTTTCCAATTTTGAACACTCTTCCGCTGTCTTCTCTTGAAAAAGGACTAATAAGTCTGAAATATATTGAGATTTCTAACACCATTGAATACAACAGAAAAAAAAAATTACTGTTGTTTAGAGTTAAAATTTGTGTGAAAAAGAAAAAACAAACAACAAAAAAAAAGAAATTTATTTCTTTTGTTTGCATTTAATTTTACTCTATAAAAAAATCTCGCATTGTTCTTGGCTTTTAATTTTACCTTATATATATATATATATATATATATATATATATATATATATATATATATATATATTTTAAAAACACTAATCTACGGCAACGCGTGTTTCGGAGCCCTACTCGTCGTCAGCGTAGCTTGACTGTTGTTAGGATTCGAACCTTCGCCCTTATGTATTTCAATCTAGCGCCCTAATCCATTACACCATGATGCCATAGACGATTTACTGTTTCGTTTTTTTATCGTTTATCTGCTTACGTTGTTTTGTTGTTGATTTTTAAACGATATATTAAGGTTAACATCTCCGCCTCGGAGTACCGGTTTCTTCTATAAAGTCGCCCATTTTTTATTTGAACGTATTTTTTATTTATTTATTTATGTATTCTTTTTAAAACAGTAATCTACGGACACGCGTGTTTCGGGGCCCTAATCCTCTTCAGCGTAGCCTGACTGTTGTTAGGATTCGAACCTTGGGCCTTATGTATTTTAGTGTGTGTGTGTGTATATATATATATATATATATATATATATATATATATATATATATATATATAAGAGCATGACAATGTAGTTTGAGAGATATAAACTATCATCACAGAAACAATTAGTTAATCCGTCCCTTTCGTGCTATTTTTTTTCTTATATTGAATTAAGGCAGTGCACTAAATATATGCATAATTAATTGTTCGTCTACAGAACCTGCACAATTGTAATTGAAATACCAACTTCTATAATTGTCCTTTTCCTATGTTAAAATTATCTGTTACATCCGCCATTGCTAATTTGGCCGTGGATGTATGGTGTGCACGATTGTCTCAGTGAAACGCGAGGCTTAGCAGAGCTTCAATGTGTGCTGGATTGTACTTGATACTTTTCGTGATAAGACATAGCATCGTCTGCTTTGCGTTCGTCAATATCCTTGCGATTCATGAATATTAAACGCAAGTTCCCGCTTTTACTTGCCAATATCAAACGATAAACTTAATTAGACATACATGCTGCTTATGTAATCTTAACTAGTTTAATTGCATAAAATACAAAGTGGCATCGCTACTGTGTTCTGCAATGATATATCTACGAATAAATTAGTGACGGGACGTTCCAAAACTTTTCCCGATTTTGATACAATTACCGATTCCCTTTTTAATACCCGATTCTAATACCATTACAGATATTTCACTCCTATATTTTTATTGTCATCGAATTCCGTGAATACCGCTATACGGCCACCATTCGCCCATGTATGTAGTATTGTTGTCATATTTGGGCTGATGCATCTGCTACTAGTCTCTCACTCCTAGACAAGGTCCAAAAGAGAGTCGCCAACCTGATACGTCCTGAACTGTCGTCTAAGCTGCAACCTCTGTTCCACCGACGAAATGTTGCGTCCCTCTGGCCGTTCTATAAGTATTCTAATGGTGAATGCTCTGACGAACTGCAAGCACTTGTGCCCGCACGACGTAAATATCCTCGACAAACCCGGCAAGAAGCTAAATCCCACCCCTTCACAGGGAAGATCCCTAGATGTAGGAGAGCTTTCCATTCCAGTAGTTTCTTGCCCAGAGCCGCTAGACTTTGGAATTTCATTCCGGCTCCCTGCTTCCCCAACTGTACTGACATGCAAAAGTGCAAGTATAACGTGAACCGACATCTTACTGCCCAACCTCCTACCTAGTAACTCCAGTAGATGTTACACCTGATAGTAGCTCCCTACACCAAAGTGGCAATGTGCCTTTTTTTGGGTGAAAATGTAATAAAAAAATTGACTGGGAGGAAGCTTCAGTCCAAAAATTAAAGATTATTCTTCATTGCATTCTAGAAAAGCTACTGTTTCTTTTATAATATTATTTTATATAAACTTCTTTCCAGCTAATGACAATAAAAACATTAAGACATTTACGTGCGGGATTTTAACCCACAGACCTTTTCATGCAAAAAAAACAAAAAAAAAAACGTAAATTTTTATGTCTTATAAATTCTTTGCGGTTAAAGAATAAAATTAGGCGTGGAGTTTTAATCTACAGATTACGTTATGCAAAAATATAATAAATAAATAAATAAAGTAAAAAAAATAAAAACATGCTATCAACTTACCCACAGTAGAAATTTCACGGCCCGTTGTTCTATAATTGTTGCTAAGCGATAATATGGAAAAATGGATTTACCGATGATAGATAAATTAAAATGACGGTTTCGATTATCAGTTATCGGTAATTATCGGGGGTCTTCTGAGAGAAAAAATAACTAAGATCACTCCCAAACTTATGCACAAAAGTTCTGTAAAATTTAAAGAAAATATGTTCAGCAGTTCACGCTCATCAAGAACTTGTTTACGTTGGACTTTAAGACGACCATATTGTAATTAGCTGGAAAGCAGTTAACGGGCGATAGTTCCACAAGTGTGCAGTTCAAAGTAAGACATTTTCTTCATATAATATGCGTTTAGGTTTAGGCACGGATAAAGAGTGGGGTAAATTATTGATAGTGTTTGTAGCTAGACTAGTGTTTTTAATAAAAGTTTGGCGAGGTGGAGGGGACAATAGATTGAAGCTAAGACGAGCACTTCTTGCCATGAAAATAAGGATAAAGGATAGACAGACCCGCCACGTCTCTTCTGTGAGAAAGACGTTGCAGGGGAGAGAAAAGGGTATCCTTTACTATGCTACCCTAACCCTAACCCTACCCCCCTACTTGGCTGCGAAGTATATTTTGAAATCTGTCAAGACAGGATAAGGTCTTTCTAGCAGCTTCTGTCGAGATGTAGCAACAACACTCCAGCCTTGGACGTACCTGGCTCTTATATCGGTAGACAATTGCATCACCAGTGAGATTTCTACTAGGTTGATAAAAGGATCCCACCATTTTTCTAGTGCCTTCGGCAACGGATTTGATGCACGTGTCCAATTATAGGTCTCTGTTTCCACCAATTCATATACTGATAAAACATTACCTATCTATTCGTTTCTAATCTTATCTTTTCTTATCTACACTGTTACATACTCCCTCCATCTGCCACTGAATGATGAATCTGCAATCTTAATGAAATCAAAATATTCAATAATAAGTAAAATAGGAAATTAAAACAAAACACCGAAAATATATGTACAGAATCCGATGTGTATAAAGGTTCCAATCTTCATGTGCGATTATGCAACAAGTAATAATCTAATAGTCATAGAGAATCCCTTTCCAAAACGTGTGTACTTTGTCATCTACGTAGAAACATTTCATTATTACGTATGAAATAGAAAGAGAGAAATATTTCGTCTAATATTTATATTAACACTGACAGAGAACGAGAAATGTCTAATTATTTTTGGTTTTATGATTTTAAATGCAGTAGGTGTTAATCAATTTGTAGAACTTACACGAATCTATTTGAAAAGCTATTAATCACATGTAACGTTATTAGCAATCTTGGTACTAGTGCAGAGAGTGACCCGGACGTAAATAATGACGTTATTATTTAAAAGCCATTCTTACTATGGGGAGGGGAGGGTGTTTTGTACTTATTCTATACTTCAACCTTACAATTGAATAAAAAACTTTAATTAAACTTGGAAATACGATTCCAAAAATAGCGCGGATCACTCTCTGCACTAGCACCGCAATCTATTTTGTTTTATATAGCGTTAAAATAATTTAAAGGTATATTTAGTGTCCATGTTTACACATCCACGTACAAATTGAAAATGCATAAAGGCGTTTGTACGCATATCGTCTGCGCATACGCTATCCTGAATTAATATATATATATATATATATATATATATATATATATATATATATATATATATATATATATATATATATATATATTGACGAGAACTATCTGAATTTATTTGAATTGCTTTTTGTAGTAGCCGTCTAAATATGAAATATTCCAAGTTTTTTCACTTAACTCCAATTATAATAATAATAATAATGATAATAATAATAATAATAATAATAATAATAATAATAATAATAAAATCAAATGAACATTAATTCTTAAAAACAACTTTCAATGCATTATAATTTATTTGATTGAGCAAAGACGTTTTGAATACGATTTTATTGACCCCTGAAAATTACGGCTCTTAATTAATCGATGCCGACATCTAATGTCTCAGCTAATGAACCGTTTTTTTTCTTGCAAGAACTCTAAAAAAATATTCGCGGACATTTTGTGTTTTCCAATGGCTGTAAACATTCCATTTTAAACATATATAAATTATCTAATTTTGTGAATATATCTTTTATTTGTTCATCATTTTGTTTTGTTTACCGTATGACAATGTCTCGTTTTCTCAGTTTTTTTTTATATAAAACCTGCACATTTTTTTCATTGAAAATATCTGTGAATCCGGTTGATATCAAAATATTTCTCTCCTTAGAAAATACCCAAAAGTGTAACCTAAAACTGGGGTGAACATATCCCCAAAACTTATGACCTCCTCCGCATACATATCACGTTTAGTTTCCATGTATTTAATGATAAATTTCCGGTAAGCAGGATATGCTAGTACATATACTTAATGTGAATTAAATATAAGAAGTATCATTGGAAGGATATCTAAATGTTAATGTATACCGGAAAGTAAAATTGTGCGAACGGAAGATAAAAATATGAAGAAAGTCATGTCGTAGAAAGGTGAGAAAAGTCCGGTTGTAAAACAGAATCTAAAACTCGAATCGACATAATCGCTGTATACGGCTTAATCACGTTGACACGCCGGTTCCCGTCAGATCACGAAAGTTAAGCAACGTTGGGCCTGATCATTACTTAAATGGGTAACCAATTTTGGAATTCCAGGCGTTGTATGTAGGAGGACGTCAACACCTCCCTGCAAGAGTTTCTCCTTCGTCTCTGTTTCTATTTTCCCATCTATCTGTATATTATGCCACCACGCCCAAGATTGATGACATGTTTTTTTTTAAGCAATGTTAATTAAGATAAGGGACGGCTGATAATAAACCGATAGCTCTTTCGATATGATGTTTATTCTCTAATTTATTGATGAGCATATGGAGCATTATAAAAGAAACGGGAACCAACATCCTAGATCGCCTGCGGATAAAAAACACTTTGATATCGTTGTTAATACATACAATATAGTTGTACTCACTCGGTACCTGTCCCAACTTTGTGTCAGTATCTTTCGGTGTAGT
Source organism: Euprymna scolopes (assembly GCF_053919585.1). Classification (NCBI taxonomy): domain Eukaryota; kingdom Metazoa; phylum Mollusca; class Cephalopoda; order Sepiida; family Sepiolidae; genus Euprymna; species Euprymna scolopes. The sequence goes on from NC_136493.1 coordinate 20,959,166, forward strand.
TATGTAAGAAACCGATAAAAGCAAACACACAAAATCAAAACCCTTTTTAAAAAACTTTGAAACAAGAACAAAATCCTTACTGTAATTTTAATTATATTGAAAATATTCTTTTTTCAAGAAAGTATACAAACATTTTTTCAAAATGAAAAAATTCAAATCAATAATTGTTTTACTTAAACGAGAAACCTTGCGTGTGTCTAATTGTATGCAAAAGTCCATAGTAACTTTAAATAATGTCGGATAAGTGGAAAAGACAGGTGTGTTCGTCTCATTGCACAAGCAATGCTGGGGAGCCTCGTTTGTATTATTATTTAGATTATAGTTGTTAAGAAAATATATAAACTCATATATTTCCAGTGAATCTTTGATGCAGAAATCGCAGTATTATTTGAGTTCATCAAGCATAGCCCACATACTGCGCTTTTAATCACAGCTGTACTCACCTTTTATAAAACTGTACGTTAGTGGGGAATGGATAACATCTCGTTTTAGTGTTAATCTCAAAAGAACAAGAATGGGCAATTTTATTAAGTAGAAGAGCCATATTCAGAAATTTAGGAGATTAAAGCATTGCATAACATACGAGGATAAAAGTCCACATAGTGCGGTTTTAATTGATTCTTTCAAATAAAGTTGTAGTGTTGCTTTCTTTAGGGCGACAAATTTATCATTCTACTCTGTAGAACAATGGATTTTTTTCTATATTAATGAAATGTAGTTTGCTTGAAGCATTGCCCCTAATATGTATACAACGGAGTATTAGAAAGTTATCATAATGCACACCATGGGAATCTGTCGGCGTTGAAACGGAAGACAAAAACAATTGATTAAAAAAAAGGGAGAACTAACTTGATTAGTCACAAATTCTACATAGTAATTTAATGTGTGTTACTGGAGTCTATAATATATTTCGAGGAAAAACCTCTTCATCGTTGATTATTCTTTATATGATTTCTAACAAATTAAATTCCAATATGCACGAGCGCTGAAAGGTAAGTCTGCACTTGTCATTACAAAAAAACGCAAATTAAAGCTAAATTTAATGTAACTTTTTAAACAACCTTTACCTCATTTGTTCCTCTATAATTTTTCTTGGCCATATTTGGCGTAGAAAATATTGTAACGAGGAAAATGTATTTACGAAATCAATCAACATGTGCAACGCAGTTCTAATAATATTGGAATCAAATATCAACAACAGAACACGAATATAATGTTAAACATAGAAGAAAAATTAATATAATTTGTTAAACGCCGCCCTACAACGAAATGATAAAAACTAAACTCGGTAAAAAATTCTTAAACCTAATTGAAAAACATTTCTCTGTAACAAATTCCTTACACAGACTCTTTAATAAAAAAACAACCTACAACTATCATAATTAAAACACATAATAATAAAATAATGAGAACAATAAAAAATAATTTTAAAAAATGACCTACATAACAACAAAAATAACACACAGAAAAAATATATAATTACTAAAATAATACTGAGACAAATAAAAATAAAACCAAACAAAATGTGAATGGAGAAGTCAGATACCCTGTCAACTACAAAATAAATTCCTCATGAAAAGCACCGTTTATCAGGTGGGAATTTTCACTAGGGGAAACCAGAATAACAAAAAATAATACGTAGAGTTGACTTTCGCTGGATTTTAAAAGAATATATTACAATCACAAAAGTGCGTTCAAATACGAAGTACAAAGAATAAAAACAGCACTAGCGGACCGCTATTAAGAACTGAAAGAAAGTGTCGTATCACCGATAGTAGAGTACAAATCGTACAGCAATCAATCATATGTAGAAACATAGAGAGGACCCGTGTAGACTAAGTTTGAATGAGAAATTAGCTATTCTAAACTTCAAGGTACCATAAAATTTATTAAACTGAAAGCGTGAAATAGCAAACGCAGTATATACAAAATAAACTTCGCCAAGTATTCGCTGAGCTCCCGCCGGCACTTGTAAAAAATGCATGGTCCTAGTTCCGGACCTGTGTCGAGGCGGTGATTGAGTCTGGAGGCAGTTACAGTGAGTAGATGTCAGCTCTACTACATAATCAAATTACTTGAATCTATTTTTTCAATAAAAGTTTTAAAATAAAGCTGTAGTGGTGTTTTGTTTTAGGGCGACAACTTTATAGTTTCACACTGTACACCTGAATAATGTTGATGTGACGCGCGCCTCATGGTGAGGTAAAAAAACTGACCCCTAATCGTCTGCTGACTTTTGCTTGCGATGTCTAGTCTCCGAGAGGCTATCACATTAAGTCCTGAATTCCTCGGTGTTGAATCCTCTGAAAGAAAAAAGCGAAGTTCGCAGAAGCCAGAAAGAAGTAGGACAAACAAATAAAAATTCTATTCTATCAAAAATTAACTTAAAAAAATTACAATCTTTTTACAGATATATACAGGTTCCGTTCTTAGCACATTGTTTAAGTAAGTTTTTAGCACATTTTAAAAGTCTCAAAACCCTCTTCTTCTGAGATGACTAAATGGCGGAATGAAGAGGAGGGGCAGGCGTTGGGAACTGGTTATTATCTCCAGATTCCACGTAAATCTCTCTACAATCTGAAATCTGGTTAGAAAACTTTGGCGCTTGGTTTATATAATACGTTCAGGTATTGGTTAGACGATCTCCCCTATCCAATCATTATGCTACCTGTCCGTGGATTTTCAGATTTAAATTGCATGTGTGCAGTTCAGCCATAGTCTACTGTTTTGAAACCTGGCACTAAAAATGACTTCCGTTCTCATAATCTTAGAGGTTAATCCTTGCCATTCAGAATACCTGGCCTAGTGCTCTTTAGGCCAGACGAATGTCATCGGCATTATACTAACGTTTCTTGTTATTGAATTTTTAAACAACGAAATATATATCTGGCCTTTCAATAAAACAAAATATATCTGATTTTGACAATAAAACAACATGTATATTTATATCTTCTTATTCAAGTCTTTTTGATATCCGCTGTCTTCCGGGATTAATTTAACAATTTTAGCATATTTACCCGGTCTTTCTTAGGTCCCAGGAGGTCTCAACCTCTTTAATGTGGAGCAAATCGCTCTCTCGAGGCGATCACGTAACATCGATTGCAACGTTCTGAAAATGACAATCAGGATAAGACTTTTAACTCAAATAATTCAACTAATACGATTAAATATTATATAATGTATGTATCTTTTTATTTGAAGAATAATGAAGGTACGATGTTTCCTGCTCACTATTAATAAATTATTCATGAGAATAATCTCGTATGCCAATAACCCTGATTAAACAATATTGAACAAATTAGACGAGTCTTACAAGAGAAGGAATTTGGTTTCAAGATTTGTCAAAAGAAAACCGTGTTTTACAAAGCGGCAAACGAGGTAATAAAGGCGTGAATATGTACGCATAAATCAATCAATGTAAAGATCTGAAAGAAAATATCGATTTTATTTTGTATTTATATCTGGCCCCGAACAAAGAAAATAAAACTCTATCCACGCATCGTTAACCGCATTATAATTTTTATGCCTTTCTGTAAACGATTGGAAGTGGGAGGTTTTGGCATGACGTAGTGTTCTATAACACGTACGAGTACGTCGAGAGAGTAGATCACTGACAAGGTTAAAACATATTCACTGTTAGAAAGTTGTTATGCAAAGAATTTCGATTTTCACATCATTCAATTTGTTCATGGAATTTTGAAATACACGCTTCGTTTAATATATCATGTTGTATAACGTTTTGAGGCGCTATTTATTCTGCATTCTAATGTACTGAGGATTTACTCGAAATGATAACTTCATGTGATATGTAAACTCTCTCTTGATCTTACGGCCTCTCTTTCTCTCCCCCTCTCCCTCCCTCCCTCTCTCTCTCTCTCTCTCTCTCTCTCTCTATATATATATATATATATATATATATATATATATATATATAAATTACACTAAGTTTACCAAGGTAATCAAAATGGTAAACTTAAAATATATTATAGATATTATTCACTTATCTTGTGCTTCCTTTTTTAAAATTAAATATGTTTTAACTCTTTTCAAGATGTTTTTTAACATGTTTTAGTAATCATTTGTTCATATATATATATATATATATATATATATATATATATATATATATATATATATAATGGGTTAAGAAATTCCAACGAAAGAAAGATGTATATTTAAATAAGGGAGTAGTTACCAACAATGTGTATTTTTTAACATTATTTTATTATTCCGTGTCTTGGTTTTTCATTGAGAATTATGTTTGGATCATTGTAATAATGTTTTTAAGTCATTGAAATCGTTTACGCGCGCTTCAGACGGTCTCTGATGCGTCCTCGTCAGAAATTATTTTCAAATGTGTTGGAGATGTAAAATGGCGATTTTCGTTTTTAATTTGAAGTTTTTCCAAGGGATAGAGGCTTGTAAGTGTTTATTATCCATTGGTATGCTGAATTTTTATTGCTCTTTTATTTGGTTTGTCCAGGGAGACGTTGACCTGGCTGTAGTCGCTATCTCTTTCTGCTAATGTTTTTTTCTTTTCCTTTAGGGTGGGGTAGGGTGTGTGTGTGTGTGTGTGTGTGTGTGTGTGTGTGTGTGTGTGTGTGTGTGTGTGTGTGTGTGTGTGTGTGCGTGTGTGTGTCCGTGTGTGTGTTTGCTTTTATTGGTTTGAGAATGTGTATATTGTTTTATAGTATTTTGGGGTCATTTACTTCCTTAGGAAGGCGGCTGTAGTCCGAGGTCGTTACTAATGTGTATGTGTGGGGAGGGGGGACTGGCTCTTCTGAAATAAGGGTAGGGGTGCTTTCATTCTATTTTGATATTTATTTTTTGGATTCTTGGATTTTAGTATTGTGATTTTTCGTTTTAATCTTTTCGGGTATTCCTTATATTATGTTTGTTTAGAAAGAGGGGTGTATTTAAAATAGCGATTTTTTTAATATTTCTATTTATTTGTCTCCCCATATATATATATATATACACACACACCCACACACACACACATATATATATATATATATATATATATATATATATATATAGTTAAGTAAGTTAGAAGCAGAGAGTAGGTTAAATTCTACAGGAGAAGACTTATCGGGATAATATAAAGCTCAACAAGTTTCATTGGAACTTTTATAGGAGAAGGATAGGAATAAAAATTATGTCATGACAACTATATATTGGTAAATATAGATTCGTTTATTTACTCTATAAGAGAATACAAACAATTAGTTGGGGGATAGAGGGGACTCTTTATGCCAAGGCATTTTTAAACATAATGCTTCTCATCAGAAGAATAGAGAAGATGCTAGGTAACATAATGGGAATTCATCTAGTGTGAGATTCATCAGGAAAGTAAATTAAAGATGATGTTGGGGGGGGTTATGGAATTCTAAGATAATGGAGTAGCGTATTATATAGAGTGTAATGTATAAAGGTGTATAGGGTCTTTATCATAGTCTTAGATATATGTAGTATATGTCTTAAGGCTTCACATGTGATAGTAAATATCTTAAAGTGACCGGCTTCACATGTTATAGTAAATATCTTAAAGTGGTCTCGGGAAGATATGAAGATGGCCGTCATTGGGGTCTATAAGAAGAAAAGAATATCTGAGATGTTGGATGTGCTGTGTGGCTCCTTCTTCTCACAGGAAACGTCTTGACGTCTTCACCCCGGTTGCGTTCTGACTGGAATTTTCTTTCTTCATCCTTCGGGCCGCTTCGTTGTTTACAATGAAGGCATTTATGAGGGCATTTATGGCAGACACAAGAAAGACGACACGCGACACAATTGTAATATATATGGAACATAACTATTTTATTTTACATTAGAGATACAATATATTACAAAACACTTTTACAATTTAAAACTGGACAATAGGCTTTTCAAAGCTGACTAAACTAACTAGTCTTGAAGGAGGAGGTGCCCCCCTCGTTTACGGAGAGACAAAAATTATGGTGCTCACCTCATGACGGCCTGAACAGAAAGAGGGAGAGCTCTAGGAAAGGGAATTATGGGAAGGCATTTCTTTGTATCTCTACGCACATGGCCAAATAACCACTCGGCCGTGCTGCAGAGTGTGTTTGAGACATTGGCACAAAGAAATAGCGCCACATGTATTCTAAGCACGGTTGGAAAAAGTGATTACATGGGGCGTCGTACACCAGGGTTTAAATTTAGTAAGGCGAGGGAGGGTCCGGAAGTGAGTTAAGGGAGCAAGTTATGGGGTGGGTATGTGTGGGTAGTTGTAAGACTATAATAATAAATTTCAGAATACCGATGTATATTAGATAATATATAGTAATAATCCCAGGGTTTCCTTGTTATTAGATATACAGGGAGGGGGTGTGGTATAAGGCAGAGGTATAAGGATAAGGTAGCAAAGTTTATGGAGGTGAATAAAACGACAAAGGAATTTTAGGATGTGGACGATTGGCGTGGTGGGATAATAGGGGGAAAATATACTATTTATAATAATAATGATA
>NC_136493.1:20970650-20988150 GCF_053919585.1 Euprymna scolopes
TTATACTGATATTTTGACGCGCAAAAGTATTCGTAAAGACGTAGCAAGTGCACTCCTACATCCGGATTTGATGCACGTTAATCTCTTCGCTCTTGTCACAGTTGATTGCATATGAAAAGAACTATTTTCAAAGAAAAGCAGCCAATATTACTTTCGTTGAATAAAACGCAGCTTGCGGAGATAAAAAAAGACATTTCCTAAAAGAGCCATTGGCAGTCGACTCCTTGTCCGTCTGCAGTAATTGTTTTCTTTATATATTTCTTTTATTTTTTATTAATTATCTTTAACTTCATGTTTTCTTTTATTCTCATTTCTAATACTTTTTTCTTTTTCTTTTTTCGGGTTTTCTTTCTTTTCATGTAATTTTTACTTGTTTTTTTTTCTGTAAATAAACAATTCTTTTCTCTTTATTTTACAGATTTCTTTCTTCTGGTTTATGTACGTTTTTTTTTTTTCTGTATATGTTTTTTTTTTTTAATTATATACTAGTTGTGTGTGCGACGTTGCCCAGTCGTAAAATACGCTTTATTACTATATTTTAAAGCATGCAAATTTCGTATTATAGAGCTAATTCTCTATCGATTATTATATTGTTCCTTATATATGGAAGTGATTCCATAAATATTTTTAAAAATTGACTTGTGTGTTATCAGATAGAATCGAAAACAACAAAACATTTATCCAGCCTAATCCGTTAGCGTATAACCTTAACTCAAATATATAAAAAGCTGTCAAAATAACGTTACTTAACCAATAGCTTTTAATTAGTGCATGCGGAGAAAAGAAAACCGGTATAGTCGCCAAGGATAAAGCATATTCTCTATTGTCATGATGGTAGGTGTTTTTTTTTTTAAATTTTCCCCCCAAACAAGACACATTGCCACTTTGATGTAGGGAGCTACTATCAAGGACATAAGCTAGAGAGGTACTATGTAGGGAGTTGGGCAGCAAGATGTCAGTTCACGTTACACTTGAACTTCTAAATTAATATATCACGTTACACTTGAACTTCTAAATTAATATATTCATAGATATATTTTATTATATATTATAAAAAATATGATTTCTCTTGGTCTATTCGTCTGTTTTTACGTCTCTTCCATTTTTCTTTCCTTTTTGGTGTCTGCTATTTTACTGAAAAAAAAAAGAGTTACGAATTCTGTCCTTGTGATGTTTTTTTGCGACTGTCCGCATACAACATATGGGTGCTGAAGTTGACACGTTTGTAACATTACATACAGAGTTCATCCTCATTCCAACGGAATCTGGAACAGCTTAAAAAACGGAACGTTTATATTCCGACAAATAAAATTATAAACGAACCTACAATAGGCAACACGTTCTCTATCACATTTAACTCGGCATTGTAAAAAACGTATCTAGAAGACGGGGTGGCGGTTGATGATACAATCTTTTATTTCAGTTCGTTCTTCCTTGACATTTAAATTTACCTATTTGACATTCGTGGCAATTTTGGAGTATTATATTTCAGCACATGATAATTGTCATTCGTTTTTCGCAACCACTTTGAAATTATCGATCTGCGCGAGCGAGTTCGATTAAAAAAATTGAATAAATGACTTAAGTGGTATCGATTTCTAATTGGCAAATTGGTTCTCATTATTTTAAATTATAGCAAAGAAACGAATAAGACCGTGTTGAGAGTATTGGAAAAATCTTCAACGGACAAATTCTATTTCTTTTAACTCATGTACTTAGACACTGACTAAGATACTGTTGAGGGGCCCTAAAATGCCAGAAAGCTTTCTATTCTAATAGTTTCATCCCCCGAATAGCTAGACTTTGGTTTCCCTGGCTGTACTGATATGCAGAAGTTTAGGGAGTGGTTGTGAGTAAACAAAAAGATATAGTCGTAGGCTTGGTAGAACGATGATTCGAACTGTTCTCTATTGTGTTGTTTTGAAGTTCTTTCTATACTAAACAAGTGAAAAGGATTCTCCTAGATCATGAGTCTCGAAACTTTGTTTTACTCTTAAGACCAAAAAAGTTACATGGACCTGTTTTTTTTTTAAATTGTTTTGCTCAACAAAACAGATCAAATAAATAACATATTTATATTGTTTAATTACTTGGAATTCTTATTGAGATGTGTATCATTTATTCGTTTATTTATTGTGTAATATTGTTCTCAGCTTTTAGTAGTTTCCCAAAACTTCGTTCAACTATTCCTCTGGCCTTCGTCAGGTGCTAACCGCAACGTGATAAGAACTCCGAATCTCCTAACTGCATTCTCAGCAATTACTGCCTTCTGTAGTAGTTGTCATCTCACCACGTTTTGGGCCAGCTAAGCTTCTAACAGGCTTTGGGTAAGATTAAAACCGCGATCTTCAGACAATGCTTACAAGGAACCGTAGGGATTCAACGTCTGTACCCACTGCGCCACGGTTCCAAGTGAGCATTGTCTGAAGATAGCGGTTTCAATCCCAGTCAAAGCGGGCCAGAGGCTTTGTTGGCCCAAAACAGAGGTGGGCCGACAACAACTATGGAAGGCAGTAATTGCTGAGAATACAGTTAGAAGATTTGGAGTCCCTTTCCCGTCGCGGTTACCACATGACGAAGGCCAGAGGAATAGTTGGTATAAACGTCGTGAAACAACAACTAAAAAAAAAAATGAATTATATTCCGCAATAAAAAAACAAAATGAATAAATTGCAGCTTGCTTATCCTAGCTGATTGCATTTATAGACGTAACAAAGTGGTGGACTATTTTCTTTATACGCAAAATATTACCACTGATTGATCTCTTATCCGTTTACAACAGTTGTTATGTATGTACTTCTGCAGAACTATTTAGATAGTTCCCCTCTCGCTTTTCATTCTAGGCACTTTGACGTACGATGTCAACACAGAAAATTGTGCAAAAACGCGCCCCGCCCAAACATATCGGCGGCATAAAACTCTTTTTTTTTTAACGTTTGACGTTGAATCTTTTCTTATTTTTCGTATTTTTACTGTTACTTATGCGAAGTCGCGAAATAAAGTTGATAAAACAGAATAAGAATTGTATAATTGTATTTTCTCTTTGAACAAAATGTTTTTATTCCAAAAATTTGAACCTAGTTCGGCAAGGTCTTTGGTGAGACATGAACGCAAACTGAATGAAATACGAAAGTCTTTTTTATTATATAAAAAGAAATTAGAATTTTAGGAAGATCTCCATAATTCCAGTGCTTACTACAGCAACCGGACTTATAAAAATATTTTTTTAAAAACTTTATGCAAATGTACCCAGTGGAGCATGGTCCAGCCAGATACAAACAATTGCACTAATAGGGATGGGTAGGATCTTGAAAAGGATGTATGAGATCTGGTATCCGGGAGGATGTTCAATCTTAAACTAAAGCAAACTGATAAGTACATTAAAACAAATTAGCAAAAAATAAAAACATTGTACGACCAATTTGTATAATTTTTTAATTTGAATAAATGTTTATTGCACTGTTTCCCTTGCTGTATTGACATGCAGAAGTTAAAATGTAATGTAAACAGACATCTTAATACTCAACCCCGTATATTGTATACCCGCAAGTTATGTCCCATATACCCCCTACATCAAGGAGGCATTCAGCCTTGTTTGGGGTAAAAATGCAAAACACATATAAACTCTAGACATATAAAAATTGACGGTATTTTTAATGTCATCCACGCACTCCTTAACATGATATAAGAAAAAGAAAATCTCATTCATTTTCTTTGGAGACTTGTCAGTGACAAGAGCAGATAATCCGACAAAATGTTGGCCTGCTGTGGTTCCCACATTTAGCTGATAACACTAATCCGAAATTATATCTTGAGCGTGTATATATCTTAACCCTAACCCCTATTTTCTGAAGTAAGCCGTTTACCCCGAATGACGTCGATACTAACACAAACACATCGATCCATTATGGATCGTATATCGATCTGTTCTAAATACTTTCTTTCAGATTTAGCATTGTTTTTATCGTTTTATTTGATTCTCGGTTTTATGGGCCATGTAGAACGTATCGATAAGCAGTGCGTCATTCGGTCATAAGGTTTGACTTGCTTGAGATAGGTTTGGTTCTATTGGGTTATCATCAAGAATTGGATATATTTCTTGATGGTTGAAAGTGCACTAAAACAGATCTTAAGACTTCAAGAGATTATGTTTTCTAAGAAGGAATCTAATAACCATACACACATTATTTGAGGGCATCTAGATAATATCCTTGAAGTGTCAAAGGTCTCTCTGTACAGGAATTTGTCAGGATAACCTGGCAATGGGAAAAGAAAACGCAGACCAAATATCCAAAATAACAGTATCTGAAGGCGAAATAAGATGACCTATCGCACACTGGTTTATGTCCTTTATAAAACTGTGTTTTCCCTACTAATATGACTGGGGTATATACTCCTCCAGACGACATGGATTCTTGTCATGGGGTCCGGTATGATTGAGAGAATACAAGAAAGATATAATATAATATAATATGATATAATAAAATATAATATAATATAAACAGTATTATGTTCTTTAATAATTTAAATTTTGGAGGTAAACCAGAACAAATTGAATATTCGGTAATCTAAGTGTCTCATATCGTGATCCAGTTTTAGCCACACACCCCGACACCACGCACGCACACACACACACACACACACACATATATGTGTATATATATATGTATATATAAATATATAAATATGTATATATATATATATATATATATATATATATATATATATATTCAAGCACCTCTGAGTTCATTTTTTTTTTCGAATTTGTTGGATAACTTTTCAATTCGCCGAGCGGTCTTTTTTTATTCGGCTGGCATATTGTATATTATGGCGTCCAGTAGTTGTTGTGCGGCCATATTCTTCTCAAGCTCTTTCAATCGGTACATCCGATGATCGCCAGGAGCGATTGTTGTTGTCATTTTCTTTATTGAGGCTTTGTGTATTTCTAGTTAGTTCTATAATTTACAAATACATTAATGCCAATACATTAATACAAATACATTAATACAAATATATTAATACGAAACCCTGCCTCATTCGCCATTCTCTCCAGATCTCAACGACCGACTACCACTTTTTCAAGCATCGCGACAACTTTCGGGTTAGCAATGCCCAAAAACTTCATCAATATCAAAACGCTATCAGCAACTTCATTTACTTCATAACGCAAGACTTTTATGTTACTGGCATAATAAATAAATACACTTGTTTTGCATAAGCAAAAGTGTGTTAATTCTAGTGCTAACTTGGATCAATAACTTTTTGTTTGGAAAAGTTACAAACCGCAAGAACTTACTAGTCAACCTGATATTTATGCGAGTATGGGTGTGCAACTTGCAGTAGAAAAAAACGACATTTGTTTTGCACCAATCTAATATTTCAATTCATGCAGATTCCTTATTTATTATATAAAGCCAATCCTTTATTTATTATTATCAAATATATAGTAATGATTTCAAAATTATACATAAAAAAAATGAATTAAATACTATGCGCTAGAATCGATACCGGAACGTCTAGTACTTCAGCCTTAATCGGTGTTTATCTCTACGTAGTTGTTATTGTCTCAACTATTGAGTCATAGATCAGAAGCGTCAAAAATTAAGCTATGAGCTATAAATGTTTAATTTTCCACGTGCGCAAATGTAAAAGTAGGAATAACATTTTATTCGACTTACCACGTTTTATTGTTTGTTGTCAATTGCGACCATATAGCTGCAGTTTTTTTTTCAACTAAAAACCGAATACAAATCTGCTACTGACCCAAATACACTATGCCATGAATTTCAATACTGTAGCTTAAATAGTCAGAGAAGAGTTTGGTTGAGATCTTTCCCAAACACTGATAATATCACACACACATAAACATATATATAAATATATATACATGAATAAATCTGTGTGCTAGAACGTTTTGATCTGAAAATGATGCAGTATGTACAAGCTATGCGTAAATAGAATTTAGCATAATAGTGAAATAAAGCTAACTATCTAATGAGAAATCATGCAATAGAATGAGTAATTAATCAACGCTTATTTCTTACAGGAATGTCCAAATCAGATTACCCTGATGTAGTTGCTCGCATATTCATGGCTGAGTATATTAAGAGGTTCGTGTAAATAATTTCTAAATAGAAAAAATAGGATTTTAATATCAATTTCAGAGCGGAAAAAATAAACTTATATATATATATATATATATATATATATATATATATATATATATATATATATATATATATACTGTTTTAACAAAAAAACAAGACTTCGAAAAAGTGTATTTCATTGTTAGTTACAATTGTTTCAAGACCATTTGGACCAATTCAAACATTTTTCACAAGAACAGTCTTCTCATTTTTGGCTTTAATTTATTGATATATGAATGATTACTGAATTATATAAATCCAGTATAATTCGGAATACTACGAATTAGACTATATATATATATATATATATATATATATATATATATATATATATATATATATATATATATATATATATATATATATATATATTAGTTTAAAATCCATACGGGTAGTAGTAATGTGCGACTCTATTATAATGTTATTACGGTCACGGCTTGTCAAAGTCAAGAGTCATTCCAAGATAAGTTTTATTGTGAAAAGAATCTCTGCCAGGCGAAAAATGATGAGCACTATAGAAGTACTAACATTAATCAATACTATGGGGCTGGATTTCTCGTATTTCAGAGGCGTCCATTACATAAATCTGTTAACAACATGTTTGTAGACGACGAAGTTGTAATCAGTAGGGAAGCAGTTTCGCAAGGATATGTTTCAAAGATATGAAATGCTTCCAAAGAAGCTATCTTGGTAGAAATTCAACTTGACGTTAGGCTATTTGTGTGTACGGTACGATATAAATTAGTTCTACATTTATTTTGCAACTTTGCAGAAAAGGGCGACACGAAAGATTAGTGCATCCTCGCAGACGTTCCCAATTTTATGATAATACATATGTCTTGTAGTATGTTTTTTTCTTTTCGTTCTATAGATGTACTAATAACATCGTAGACTCACGCAGAGATCTTAATCTTTACGACTATAATAAAAGATTAATGACAGTAGGTAGACACAACTGGGTATCAGCTAGTGAACCTAAGAAATGGTGGCTTGGTGATAACGATCTCAAATCATTTTCGCCTAGTTACGGTGTTTTTCTTTAAGGTGTTAGTGCTATTTATGTTCCATCGTTGTATTGCGATCAGGCGTTTCCGGCTTCGGTGCGTTTAATCGTGAAAATACCGTCCGTGTAGCCCTGTTACTTTGAGAAAATATTCATTTCCGAATTTTTGGTCAATCATTCTCATTACATGGCCAGAATATCAGAGTAGCGATCCTAATAGATCCCATCTTTTGCTAATAGAACGCATATTTTAATGACGTTTATCCTGCAACATAATTCAGAGGATATAAAAACACAGAGAGAAAGACACACAGTGACTGAGACGCTATAATTAGAATGCCGTCACGGCCAGTATCTTTACTGGAACCAGTAAATTCTTGATTAGATTGACAACATCACGCACAGATATTTGTATAACGTGTTGTCTGTTATAGGAGGAAATACGGGGTGTTGATTGACTTGGTCGTATAGGGTAGAATTAGCTGCAAGGTTCTCAGCAAATAATCTGGCTTTGTCCAATTCTTAGGAGATGACCTCAGAGTATTCATATACTGTACGACGGAGAGGTATGTTTGAGGACCTATTACATTTCGTTTTAATCTTAACTGGTAAAACAGAGTGCTAGGAAGTTCCCAGTGGAGACAGAACGGAAGATGACCATAGCTTAGGGCAAGGTGTGAGAAAAAGGCCAAGGAGACTTGCATACTGGCAGTCAGAGTCGGGAAGACGGGTGGGTTCGTGAAATATATGTGTGAGGTCATAAGCAATGGAGAAATCATGACAGAACATCCCCTCCTCATCGGTCTTGCTTGAGTGGGTTAACCATTCCACATTGTGAACATTGAAGTCACCACAGATTTTTATGTTTGCTGAAGGATGCGCAGACAGGACGTAGTCAGATTTCTCAGATATGCTTTTAAAGATTGTAACTTCGCTGTTGTGGGGCGATAACGTGCAAATATAAACGTAGTTGTGTGAGCAAGTGCAACCCGGAAGAACATATAGGGTAATTTAGGGTATTCTCTGGAGATGCCCCTACTACAGGGAAAGCCGTCTTTAATGTAGGCACATACTCCAGGCCCATGGCGATCTTAGGGGTCGCATTTAGAAGTTATGTTAGAATATCCTTTAGTTACAAACTCATCAAGGGAAATAGTTGGTCCAATTCCAGTCTCGCTTACGAATAATAGGTCTAGTTTAGTCTCATGTAATAGAGTTTGAACCTCCGGAAGGTTGGCGCCTAGATCCTGATGTTGGAGAAGGAGACATAGTGGTGGAGGTCTACGTTGGAAGTTGGAGATCTGGGTTAGATCGAGTATTTTGTCTGGAAACCTTTCATGATTGAGTTTTGGGATTTGTGGAATAAGTCGACAGACTTGCTTAGAGCAGGACAGAAAAGTAAACGAAGAGAAATAGAAATTATTTTTTGTAGCACATGATAAGGTAAATACGTAACAATTAACCACTAATATAGCATCGAGAGGTCCTACCAAAAGCTACTGTATGGTCCAGAACCATTCCCGAAATGGCAATAGGGCAATCCAACTACTTTGCACTTGCTGATAGGACATCCTCCTTAGTGGTTAATCCAAGGTTCGGGCCCCTGATTATCAAGCGGATAACGTCAACCCAGTTAAAACTTTTACTACCTGCACATTTACTAGTGACATGGCCACAAGAATAGACAAAGAAACAGAATTTTCAACATCTCTGGCGACTGTTCACACAAAATACTGCCAACTTAGAATACAGCTTTTTATTGTCCCTTCGTCAGATAAATCACTCTGAAAAAAATGAAGACTGGGGGACAAATAAGGAGCAGCGAGCGAGAGTAGCGAGAGCTGCTGACCTATAAATTTGGAAACGAGTGGGATGATTTTTCTTTTTTCTTTTTTAATTTCACACAAATGTACGCTTTGTGTCTAGGCGTGTTCTGAAATAGTTTTCGCGTCGAAATGTTTCGAATAAAGATAGAAAAATAAAAAAAATCCGATTTAAGATCAACCACTCCGATTTTGACCTTATACAGCCCAATATCACAATCGCATTTGGCAAGTTTTATCACTGCACAAGCCGAAGGGCCCAATGCCTTAAATCAACAGTAGTTTCTTTGATAAGATAAATGATCATTCGAAATTAATGTTTATCGTCAGAGCACAACTGAACCATCATACTTGACTGTAATTCAAGCCTTTATATATATTTTTTTATATAAAATCAACAGTAGTTTCTCTACTATATGTAGGCCACAATCTATTGCCAGTGCAGGAAAGCATGTGAATTTCATCGCAGTTGCCTCTGGTGGATCTCCGATTAGATCAATCAATCGATTTGATTGAGAAATTGGCTTTTCACTGATTTCGATAACAATAAAAATATTGAAAAGGTGAAACATTCATTGATCACCAATATTTTGATGCTATAAATAAGCGTAATAGATTTTATAAAACATCAAGCCTTATGATTAAGCTAGCAGGCTGTCCAGCGTTGCCCAGTTGTAAAATGCGAGGTTCAGTGAGGGAAGACGTGGCTGGTTACCTTTAATACATATAAAACCAAACTCCTATCTTTACATCATCAACGCTCTGATCCCCATCTGGCATCAATTGAAATGAATGGCTCTCGTCTAGGAGAAGCCCCATATTTTGACAAGCTTCTGAGCTTGACCTTTACTCCTGATCTGAAATAGAACATGTACATCAAGTCTGTTGCCAAGGGCGCTGGAAATATGGTGAGATCCTTCTACCGCTCCAGAAGATATCTCACTGCTGATGCAATTCTTTATTTATATAAAAGCCAAGTACGTTCAAGGATGGAATACTGCTGCCACATCTGGGCAGGAGCTGCTAGAAACAGCCTATCCTGCCTTGACAGAGTACAAAATAGACTTCGTGGCTTAGTGGGGGATGGCCTTTTCTCTACCCTGCAACCTCTCTCCCACAGAAGAGACGTTGCGAGCCTATCCTTGTTTTTATTTCCATGGCAGGTGCTCGTCTGACCTCCAATCTCTAGTCCCCTCCTCGCCAATCTTTCACGAAAAGCATTCGTCTAGCTGAATCCACTGTGAAAAAATTCCCCCACACTTTATCTGTGCCTGAATCAAAACGTGGATTCCATGAACAAAGCTTCTTTCTTAGAACTGCACGCCTGTGGAACTCTGTTCCGTCTGCCTGCTTGCCGCCTGACTACAACTTGGATGTCTTCACGTCCAACGTTAACAAATTCCTAATGAACCCCCCCCTTAAGTAAACACTTCATCAAATCTCCACAATAACGTAATGTACTTGCAATAACCCTTATCCCTGAGTGGCTTCCGGGCCTTGATAAATGGTGACCACTGTGTAATATATATATATATATATATATATATATAATTATTTTTATATATATATATATATATATATATATATATATATATATATATATATATATATATACAGATTTTTACTTTTATGTGATTGTTTAAGGTTTAAGTTGTTCTACATTAATAATACTTCGCACAGGTAAAAATATTTAAAAAATAAATCGTTTGGTAATTTTGCATCACGACATATCATATAATGTTGATTAATAAAGGCCAGCCGAAAATGTCCCCTTGTTTAACAGATCCTATAAGTAAATTGTTTTACTGGTTGTGTGTAGAGATCTGCATCAATTCCACTAAAGTTTTCAATTTTGCAGCGTTTGTGATAGCAATTATAACTTTAAGCATTTCCGAGCGTCGCGAATATTTATTGGCAGTCTTGCTCGCTTTGATCTAAATAAGTCGCTTGAAGATTGTGAAGATGGAATTTCTATTTGGGAAAGTAGAAAATTGTTCACAGCGTCTCTCACTTATAATCGCAGCTTGCATGAGTGTTTTTTTTTTGTTTTTTTGTTTTTTACTTGGTTTCATAGCTGTTGCTTTTTCTATTTTATTTTCTCGTTCAATGACTCTTCATAGGAAGCAATCGGTTTTCAATCACAAAAATGTCAAGATATTCCCGAGATTGTTTTTCAATGAATATATACTATATGCATAATTATACACACGTATATACACACGTATATACATTACATACACGCACACATACACCCATATATATATATATATATATATATATATATATATATATATATATATATATATATGGGCATATGTATATTGGTGTATATATATATATGATTTTATAAAGAATATTTATATACTGATGCATTGCAATTATATGCATTCACACACACACACATATATATATATATATATATATATATATATATATATATATGTATATATATACGCATATATTTGTATATTTATATATTGTATATGCGTACATAAATAGAGATAGGCCTACATATGCCAATAAATATATACACATATATGTAGATATATGTATGTATATATATGCATATATGCATACATGCACACATACACACACACATATATATATATATATATATATATATATATATTGCAATCATGAATTATTCATGATTAAATGTAAAATGCGTAGAACACGTTTAAAAAAAGGAGGAGGTAAGGAAAGAATAATAAAAAGAAGGGTAGATGCCTGGTAAAATTAAGTTGCGTCACATACATGGGTGAAAAAAAGGAACAGGGAAACGATTAAAATAAAGTAACGTTATGATTTTTTCGAAGATCCTAGAGGGGTGCAACACTTAACACATGAGAGATATTCCCTCTGTTAACAGAGAGAAGGCTTATAAGCGTGATTATCCTCTAGTATCTTTTAAGAAACCATAGCCTTGTTTTATTTTACTGGCTTCCTTACTCAAGAGCAGAACGCAACGTTATGTTAACGATGAAGATATTTCTATTTTCCGCTTTTAAATCACACGATACGTAAGCTTTATGAAAATAGCTTTGATAAAGTGAGGGCGAAACCGGTCACCGATCCACCTTCAATTTTATTCCCTTTTCCCTCCATTTTTAAACATGCTTTACACATTTCACATTTAATCCTGACTAATAAATGTATTCCCTTCATGATTGCAATGTTTAAATTTATTACCCCCACAAAATCATTATATATACATACATACATATATATATATATATATATATATATATATATATATATATATATATATATATATATAGGAGAGAGAAAGAATATTAAAATATATTCCGCGTTTAATCCACGCTAGGATTTGTCAGGCTTATGCGTTGATGAACCGCGGAATACTCTGTGTAGCTTAATTGCCATTGATATTTTTATAACATACTACCTAGCTCTCCTATGTATTAAGCACTGTTGAAGTAAATACTTAAAGGTTACGCATAAAATAATACTTTCGTATATTAATTTATGTGATTAAATGAAGTAGTCATATATATATATATGTATATATATGTATATGTATATATATATATATATATATATATATATATATATATATATATATATATATATATGTATGTATATATACAAAATTTTAGTCATTCAATGAATTTAAAAATTCATTACGTGAAATGTTTGGATTTCAGATCCAAGATTTTTATTATTCTATGTAAGACAAAGAATAAATTAGAAATATTTTAACTCCTTATCCTATAGGATTTCGAAGTCTACCATCTCTTCACAGGAGAAAATATTAGCAAATATTTATAATGGTTTACACCTTATTTGCTAAAGTCAGTGAGACATGGAAAATCACAATTAAAAATTGATTGAGTAATTAAAAATCATAGAGTAAGCAGAAGGTAAAGAAAAGGATATAAAGTTAACATCGAAGTGAATGTCCTTGAAAGCAGTGTAGTAAACTGATCCAAACTGTATGATCCTAATTAGGAATATTCCTAGAGTGATTTTCCTTTGTTATATAATGGGACCGGTAAAAACGTGTTTTTTTATATGTGTCCGGTGGATCTTTTTATTAATAAACATATAAATTGATATATTTAATATTTTTATATTCATAGAACATGAGCTTACAATTCCACTCTAAAATAACTTAAAAATTGTTAATAAAATTAAAAATTAAAAAATTAAAGCCGCTTTAGCGACAGGCCACACTAAAAAAATTCCGTATATTTAAACGCTGGCGTCCTGTTACTATAATTATAAAGATGAGTTATTTCCTTTCTCTGAAACTCATATTAAAAGTCTATTCTTCTGTTTAAAAGTATTAAGTCTATTGCATAATAATAAGATATCCGAGCATTTTCATAAAGTTTACTCGATTTATAGTGATAGCCAATCGGTGGAAAACTGCTTTTCCCAAAGCTTATTAAAATCTATAAAAATCCGTTATTTCTAAGCAACTGTTGGTTTTATAAAAACGATACAACTCTGAAGTTTATTATGTAAAAAGTAGAATACTATAATACATTTCTAAAATTTTTAGTAGAATCTTAAGTTTTAAATTAAAAAAAAAAGAGTTTGACCCATTTTTGCCGAATATAATCAAAACAAATACATTTTTAAATGTTTCCGAATCAAGTTAAAATTTACTACTATTGGTTATAATTGGTTAGAATACAATTACTTTATATTTAAATAAATTCAAATAATGCATTTTTTTTACATGGAGTTCACCACTTATCAAGGCCCAAGGGCCATTCGGGGATTAGCGTTATTGTGTGTACAGTCAATGGGATAGCGTAGTAATAGTATTGGAGAATTGATAAAGTGTCATTACTTTAGGGGGAGGTTCATCAGGAATTTGTTTGTGTTGGACTTGAAGACATACAGGTTGAGATCGGGAGGGAAACAGGCAAGCGGAACAGAGGTCCACAGGCGTGCAGTTCTAAGAAAGGAGCTTTGTTCATGGAATCTACGTTTTGATTTAGGCACAGATAAGGAGTGGGGGAAATGATGCGAATTATTTAGCAGGATCTCGTACATTTAGAGAAACATGTGCTTACTTCCGCTATCTTGAAATTTAGACATGGGAATCTAGTTGCGTTTAAATGTTTAATTAAGAATTTTCATGAATTTTCAACAGGTAAATACATTATTTTAATAATTGAATTTAATTAGAATTTTCAAACGCCATTTATGGCGAAACATGCTATTTTTTCCTTTATGATTTTTTCTTCAATCAAGCTTTCAAATTTCCCTAATACTTGCTAAAAGTAAAGAAAAACCTGCTTTTTTTTTCAATTTTACATCAAACATAAATTTTTGGCATTATATTTCTCAGCTGAAATATCACTTTTAGTCAGTTTTCCATTTCATGATTAAAATAATGTTTCCTTTCTTATTTCTAATTAATAATAACCAACCAGCTACACATTATTTCCATAAACTATATCATAGTGTATTTTCCCCAATTCTTTATTGAATAAATCATGTTGACAAATAATTTCATTAAAATGTGGTGGTCCTTAAAAATTCCGTCTTTGATAACCCTCTGGAAGGATGCAACTTGTTGGGATGTCACAACCATCATTCACGGAAATCCATGTCTTCATAGTTATAGTTAATTTTAAAAAAAGGAGATAATAACTTTTTGTAAACCGTAATTTTGTGATTATACATAAAAAAAAATATTTTTTAAATAAATTCTTTGAATTATAACCGACAATGAAGAATGTTTTTTTTTGTTGTTCTTGCTTTCCGAGTCGTAAATAAAACATCTCAAAGTTAATGCCTTGTAGTACAAAGATCAGTAAAGCCAGAAACTGTTCAAGCACTATTTAATGGCGAAGATATTAATTTCTTTTGCCCTAGAATTTGAAAAGAATGGGATGAAAACTTATTATGCAATAGTTGATAGAAATAAAGACAAACGCATATAAATATGAGAATTGCTGTCCGTCGTAGTGTGAACAAATAATCTTTAAAAATTAGGTACCGGCAAACTGAATGCCGATGTCTAAGATGTATAAGCATTTTATCCCCTCCCTTTACTTAAATATCACCAAAAGTCAGGGAATAAACCAATTTTAATGAAATTTTCAGTATTTATCAAATCATGATCGCGGATTATAATGCACTAATTATTTTATTAAATTCTTAGTGGAAATGTATCATTTTGTTTAAACAAAAAATACCTTTAATATAATTATAATTTTCAGTAGTAAATAAAAAAACGCAAGACTTTATTTATGCTTCTTTTATATAAATAAAACATCGTAATTTGTAACAATAAAAATAAAATAATTTTTATAATTACATTGCGACAAATGCCCCTAAATCTGTATTAATGAATTCGATATAACTCGAAAAAAAAAATAATTTTTTTAACTACCGATATTACCATTGAATTAAGCATTGTTTATTTAATATTTTCACAGAAAGAATTATAATCGCAAAAAATATTTTTACTTTTTTTTTAATTACGGGTTTCGCATAATTTTTATATGCAAGATTTTAATAATTTCCTTGCTCGCAAGAATGTGAAACTTTCGGCGTCACATAATTTTTATATAATCGCGAACAATAATAAAAAAAATAATTTAAAAATAGGAATATAAAAAAATAATTAAATTAAAACATGCAAAATTAATACACACCTTCAGAAAAGGAATGTACGGATGCGTGACTGGGGGAAAAAGAACTTCCTCCATTTTAATTACATGACGCCAGTTTCACAGTCTTTCGACTGCCTAAAGTTTTGGGCCTTCGTAATTTTCGTGTTTACAAAATTTTAATTTGTTGCGTTTTGCGAACGCCAGAATAACTCGTTTTTGGGGCTAATTAATTTATGCTTTGTACAAACAAAGTGTTGTTTTTATTTAATTCAATATCTTAGGGTTTTACTTTACTAATTATCTTTGAAATAGACCCAGAAAACTGATATTAATCTTTTACAGGATTTTTACAATGAATTTATTCAACTTCAAATTTAGCTGAAATTGGCAGCTCGCCGTGAACACATTTTCATAACTTTTTTTTTATCACGTGTACAAATATTTTTTTTTCCTTTTGGAAATAAAGTTTAGTCCTTAGTCTTTCAAATACAGTCAAAAAGTAGTTGGAAACCTACAAGAAAATTATGATAAATCGGCTTTCAAATCTAGGTACTCCATTTTTGTCCGCCCAGTTTTGCTCGTACCGAAAAAGCAAAACGTTCGTCGAATAACTTACGAGCATGACGTCTTCATTTTATTTTTGTTATTATTAAGAATACGCAAGTTTTTAATTATGAAAAGGAAAATAATATTTTCAAAAAAATTAATTCTTTGAAAAAGAATCACTGACAATGACCACGCTTTTCAATGAGTTAAAATACAAACACTTATCATGGTAAGTAAAAGAATAACACATGGCGTTTGTTTTACGATCCATAGCAGAATGAAAAAGTGGTCAAAAAGCAAATAAATGTTACCAAAGGCAAATTACTCGTCTACCTAAGTCGATCAATTTTGGGTGTTTTAAAAACCGTAATACGCAGATACAATTAATATTTATAATTTGTACACCCTGTCTTTAATTTAATTTATTTTATTTATTTATTTATTTTTGTTATCGATATTTTAAAGCAAGAATCTTAATAAATTAATGCATTATAAATCTTTCAAGATTTAACAGTATGCCTATTTTAGCGTTTTCATAAAATAAATAGTTCCTTTTATCCTCATCTGAAATATAATAATAATAATAATAATAATAATAATAATAATAATAATAATAATAATAGATGACATAGTACATGAATTACAAACTTCAAAACGAAAAAGATTTTAAAAAATTAGATCCATTAAAATTTCGGATGTCAATTTTCGATGTCGAAACACCCCTGTAGTTTTTTTTTGTTTGTTTTTCTTTTTTTTTGCACTCGTTAACCTTCATATAACAATATGAGTGTGTGCTTAGTAGATCGCTTTTTTTACATGGAACTCACCACTTATCAAGGTCCGGAAGCCACTCGGGGATAAGGGTTATTGCGTGTACAGTAATGAATGGGATAGTATCGTAGTAATCGTTAGGATTGGAGATTTGGTAAAGTGTCTTACTTAAGGGGGCGGTTCATCAGGAATTTGTTTATGTTGGACTTGAAGACATCTAAATTGTAGTCAGATGGGAAACAGGAAGACGGAAGAGAGTTCCACTGGCATGCACTTCTAAGAAAGAAGCTTTTTTCATGGAATCTACCTTTTGGTTTTGGCACAGTTAAAGAGTGGGAAAAATTTTTTGGACAGTGGTTTCGTGAAAGATCGGCGATGGGGGGATCAGGCATTAAAAGTCATGGAAGTAAGGATAAAACAAAGACAGGCTCGCTACTTTTCTTCTTTGGGAGAGAGGTTGCAGGGAAGAGAAAAGGGCACCCCCACTAAGTCAAGAAGCCTCTTTTGAACTCGGTCAAGGCAGGATAGACTGTTTTTAACAGCTCCTGCCCAGATGTGGCAGCAGTACTCAATACTTGGACGTACTTGGCTTTTTTTTTAACTTTTACAAAAAAT
>NC_136493.1:20990650-21085650 GCF_053919585.1 Euprymna scolopes
ATTTCAGGACATTAATGCAACATAAATACAACTGGAACACAATGAACTAGTTTATATTTGGTCGCATACCCCTTCTGCAATTTGACAGTGCAATTTTTGGAATTCTTTGAATTAGACTGCAGCAATACTCCGAGGAAAAGGCATCCCACTTTTCTTAAATTTTTGTCCACAGTTCTTCCAAATTTGAAATGGTATCATTGCGTAGGTCTTGCTTACTGTAATGCCATACTTTTCCGATAGGATTGAGGTATGGAGATTGTGCAGGCGAATCCAAACACGAAATATCATGCTCTTCCTAGAACTTCTTGACATTGCCAGCTCATGTGAAGATGGGATTATCCTCCAAATTCCGAATAAAGTTGGATAGAAAATGCTCAGTCAACATATTAATGTACTTGGTCGACTTATATCGACTTTGCAAGCGAACTATAATGTCCCATACCAAAACTGAACCTCCACCACCTTTCAGCGTTGAAACTGAGAACATGGGATTAAATTCTTCGTTTTTCCTCCGACGAACGTACTTCCTACCATCACTGCCTATTGAACTTGCTTCCGTCGCTAAAAAAACACTTTTGACTAATATGAAGAGTCTCGGTCTTCATTGCATCTGACGAAGTCCAGATGGCGCTTTTTGTTCTTTACAGAAATCATTGGCTTGCGTCTTGCAACATATCCTCGCAAATTAAATTCTTATAATCTGTTCTTGACAGTAGAAGGAGAGCACTTTTTAACACAATTGCACTGTTGTTGGATTTGGGGAACCGTGTCAAATATGTTGCTTAGGCTGCGGATCTTGATAGCATCGTTGTCCCTGTTAATAGTAATGCTAGTACGACCAGATTTAGGGGCATCAAGAACACTGCCGGTGGTTTGGTGACTTTACACAGTAATTCATACCGTTTCCTCGTCACATTTCAATCTGTGGATTTCCTGATTGGATAACCCTGAGCTCCTGACAATCACTAAGAGAAAGTCGTGGCATATGGACTAAATGTTACGTTGTATCATCTGGAATAACAACAATTACGATTAGAGATGCTTTGTTGCCTGTTGGTGGATATTTTAACACGATTTAGGGGGGATAATTTAAGATGGTTTTAAGCAAATTTGTTGCTGCGGATTTTCTTTTTGCCTCCTCATTTTGAAGTTATTTTTTTAAATTGACGTGAACATTAAAATATTTCAATTAAAAGTCAAATATGAACAGGTAAAATTATAGAGGAATAAAAGGCGAGTCAAATGAGGTATAGGTTGTTTAAACAGTTACATTAAATTTAGTTAAGTTTGCAGGTTTTGAAAAAAATTACAAGTGCAGACTTTCTTTTTGCCGGCACTGTATATACACATATAGGTAGTGAGAGAGACAGAAAGAGAGAGAGAAAGAGATCGTATAGGATCGAAAGGTATGGAGAGAGACGTCTATATTGGTACGATATGCATGTTTACATTACAATAAATGTCCTATAAATCTGGTGCTCTCTTATGCAAACCCTAACCCTACCACTTAACCTCAATTATTTTTTCTCCTAATCATAACGCTGATGTAAGCAAACTAAATTATCGTTATTTCCTTAAAAATGAGAAAACGAAGTCCGGATATCATTTGAGCACCTTCCAGGCAGATAATGATGAAGAGAGATAGCAGCTAGTAAAGGTTCTTAAAGCGTGTGTGCGCACACGCGCGTGTGTCTGTGTGAAAAAAAAAATTGAGGTAAAAACAAAAGAACAATCTTTAAATCTATTTTCAGTAAAGCTGAAATATTTTTAGCTAGGACCATTTCCTAGATTTACCCGTCTGCAGAACACAGTACCGCGGGATCTATTCTTAACTGACTACAACATAATCGTTTTCGAGCCAAATGTAAACAATTTCTTTTTGCCCGTCATGTTTAGTAATCACGAGGGCTATGACAACAACATTTCCATTGTTTTGACTCTCGAGTATATATCCGGAACAGTTAGACAAAATTAATTAACGAGAACCACATCATTATATAACAGCATATTATATAGAAACGGATACACACTCGAGAGCGAAAACAATGAAAAGAATATGCTGTTGCCATAATCCTAGTAAGCGCATTTTAAATAGTTTTAACAATCATTAGGAATCTTCACTGTGCTGCCTTTTTAGGCCCCTCAAAATCACATCAAACCTTGTCATTCAGTAGCTTTTTGGCTTTGATAAATTATAAATCATTAGTTAAAAAAAACATCCAATAAGCAATATTCACTAATGAGACATACGGAGTGCTGTCTAAACGTAATGTCTTCTATTTTATTCCCCGCGAATTAATCAGAGGGGACAGCAATAGTTAATGTTATGATAACTGAACTTATACATTTATAACCTAAAACGTTCGTCACTCTGTTGAAAATATTAATGTTGTGAAACTTTAAGAAAGCAACGCCTGGCAGAAACCATGGGTCAGAAATAGGAATGCATGATTGGGTTCTTTGGTAAAAGTTTATTCAGATGACTATGAAGAACAATACATTCTGGAGGACAAAAGGTCGCTCGTTTTAATTCTACCACTCCCATCGTCTTAGCTTTTTCCCTTTTGATTTGAACAAAGAATTGCTTGACTTTTAGAAAAAGCATTGTATAAAAAAGTACGCTCCAGATACCCATGCACAACCATCTTTCATCGCTGTCAAATATGTATTGAGAATATTGGTGACGATGCAGAAAAAGTAATCAAAAAGTAGATCGCTCGCTTTAATTGTACAACTCACGTCTTCGAATCACTTTAACTTTATGAATTAAAAAAAATTCGGAGTCTTAATATTTGGAACTTCCTGATTTGCATTTGATTTGTTTAAAATACGGTGCCATCTCAAAAACCAAAAAAATCTTACAACGGAAAAAAAAAACATCTTTTAAAATCAAAACTCCAAACTGCTGTTCCTTATTTTTTGTTTCAATGTCTTCGTTTTTTTGTTGTCTTTGTTTTCATTTTTTGGGGCGAAAATGATTATTTAATCATTTTAGCGATTGGACTTTATCCAAGAAGAAATTGGCACACAGATGGGTTGGCTCTACTTATGACAAATATCGTCGCTTAATCTCCCCAATTCGCCTCAAGAAGTTTTCATGTTCTTTGTGTCTTTCTTTTTCGCTGTCAACTTAAGATATAAAAATAAATAAATAAATAAATATATAAAATAGTATCCATGGTTTAAATTTTTTGCCTTTCCTAAGAATAGTCAGCCACACGTATGCAAACACACATTTCCTTCCTTTATTATTCACACACATTAACATATAACTGGTGTGTTGTTATATCTAATAAGGGGGAACGTCGTGTGTGACGTCTAGTTGTTCAGTCTATTCGTTGATATGCCGTTGTGTGTGTGTGTGTGTTGTACATGTATTATTTGGAATACCTTCACGCATCGTCGTGTTGGTCCACCTGAATTCATCTCGTGTCTTGGAGGGGAGACGAGAACATGTTTGGACGAAAATTCAACCACTCCAAAACGATGAATTGGTTTTATAGTGTTATTCACTTTCTAGATGCCTCGCAGAAGGATGTAAAGTGAATCTCTGGCTTGCGTGGTTTCTTCTTGGTCTCATTTTAACACACGCCAGCGCCCCCTCCCGAGTGGAGGGTATGAGGCGACTGTTAAGCCGTCCGTCGTCTTCTATGTCAACGCCCAATCTCTTCGATTCAGTCTACCTGATCACTTTACTCACACGTATCCACTTCCCTCACTTCCTGTAAACGTGTCTACAATATAATTTACACACTTCCCTCTATTTCTCGATCCATTCTACAACATAACAACTGGCACACATATACACATATTACAATAGAAAAACTAATAAAGTTAAACATTAAGAATTGATTATATAGTGGTATAAATTGAATTTTTAAAAATGAATACTGCAATATTTTAAGTTATGAACTTATTATATTTTTACTAGAATATCTTGCCATTTTCTTTCCCAGTTTAAACAACTAGTCCTTTACTTTTCCATGTTTAAGTATAACCATATTAATTTTTATATTCGCATTTTCTATTGTAATCCATGATTTTTTCAGGCTTTCAATAAATTCATTTGTTCTTTGTTTAATTTCAGTCATACGTTTGTGCCTCTATGAACACGCGTGTAATTACAATATATGACACTCGTCTGCTTTCAATAAGATCTCACGAAATATCTTATTTTCATGCTTTCTTTAGTGAATTAGTAGCAACAGTAGTCGCTGAAGCGATGTGATTGTAAGAAAAGCAGTCATAAAAAATGTCGCTCCCCTCCTTATATTTTTAACAATTTTAAACACCAGAAAATTCATCATAACTTTTGTTTTACTGAACGAAATTTGATTTTCTTTTTTCACAACATAGATGAGAAGGTGATCTATTAACTGGAATAATTGTTTGAAATTTGGTCGAAAAATTAATAAGTGGTGAAGCTTTAAACAGTTCTAAATGACTAAAACTGCCATTTAACCATGTATTCACACACGGTAATGTTTGAATATATGGTGAAGTGTATGGGTAAGTGGCAGTTAAAGTGGAACATATGATACACAAATGCACGTACACATCCGTAAACATAATCTTAAACACAGAGATTCACAAATATTTTTATTGAAAATAATACTCTCACGTGAATTCTTACAGAGACTAAAAGCACACGCAAACACATAAAAATTTAAAATTATTATAGGAATAATTATTCTAACCTCTTCAGAAAGTAAGTTCTTATAGCCGAGCACTTTATGATGAAATGAAAAAAGTTGGACACTAAAGGCCACGTGCGCACATCATGATGTTAAAATAATAAGATCACTTTCTGTCGTCTTGAATGATATTCACGCTTTATAGAAATGTTAATTTATACTAAATTTCTGGCGGATACCTGTGGGTGAGCAGTTTGTTCCTTACTAATGAGTCAGGGATAGATTCGTGGCCGAATACGTATCGCCAGACCGAGAGTAATCGTGACACCCTGCACTGATAATGCTTGAAAGAATGAAGCACTAGTATCTGCAGTATTAATATAATAATAGTAATATATATATATATATATATATATATATATATACATATATGTACATATATATATATATATATATATATTATAGAGTATTATAGATAAAGTCTATAAGAGCAACTATTCTAGTTATGAAAAGCTCAATAGGTGTTGTTACTTAGAGCTATATATAGAAAGTGTTTAATAATTGTGAAATTACCAAGTTTACATTAAGGGGATACATAAAAAAATCCAATTTTTTAATGTACGTTCGTTTCAAAAAATGATATCCTTTTATTCATTTCATATTTACGAATAAAGTATTCAGAAATAATTAAAATATTTCTGGATATTGTCTCCTCATCCGCATGAAAAAGTTTGGTTCTTCACCCGCCCCCCCCCTACGTTTTATATGAACCATTTGTACAGTAATGACGTCTGGACCAAACGGTTCGTTGATATCGCAAGCTATTTCAGCAACTTTTCAGCCTAGCTTGAATTGATATAAAAATTGTGCGGATTTGCTTTTTTGACGTCTCTTGTATTCAACGTTCTGAAAAAGAGACGTGATTGTTCTACAATGTTTGTAATGTATACGATTCTATAGAGCGAAAACGCCTTTTCATGTAATATATAAGTAAAGGGATTACAATGAAACCTTATTTGGAAATGCATTATTAAATAAACTTTTTAACTTTCGACAAGAACTTTCTTCTCAACTGAATTACAAAACCAACTCAATATTTCATATGATTTCCTCCAGAGTCAGAAGAAAAAAAAAAGAAAAGAACTAGACAAAATGATTAGAAAGTTATTTTATAAATGTAGCCTAATCTATTTAAAATTACGAAATGTAATGTTATAGTAACGGAGCTCGAAGGAGGTTTGCTCCGAAATGTAAAGAACAGAATTCCATAAAAATTTACTAGTATAAGATGTCGCCATGATTTCGATACTGTTTTAATCACACCACGCATAATTATGGGGACTTTTTTAACACATTTATATTTAAAAAATATTTTACTCCATTTAATTTTTTTATTTATAAAACTAATACACCAATACTTACTAACGCTAAAATTATATAGAGTATGGCAACTATTGATATTGTTTAATTGCCAGTTGAATGGTGAAGAATAATTATGTGAGGATATAAAATGATGTATATAATGGACCGAATTCGATTACTGACAACGGCGATTTATGACAAGTACTTGTTGTGATTAGATTTGAAGACGAATATGTACCGTTACACACATTCACATATGTGTTAACGAGTTGGAACCTCATACGTTTTAGTCTCCGTCGCAAGGAATATAAGAGAGGCAGAGGAAAGAAATTCAAGTCGTTATTTCAGGTTTTAGTAAAAGAAAAAATGCTATCCACTTTCTCAGACCATGCGTAACTTCTTTCGGCTGTGACGTCACACACGTGCATCTAGCCTGCTTTCTGACTATCTGTAACGTAATATCTGTCCGCTTGTAATGTAATCCTCCGTCTGCACACAAGTTCTTTGTAAAATATTTTTTCTTTTACTTTGCCGTGACGTCATCTCGCACACAACTCGGTCATTTGCATATAGCTGCCATCGCGCGTCTGCGATTTGTGACAATGTTCTTTATTAGAGGTAGCACTTTTGTAGTAAGGTATTTTATATATCAAGAGTTCTCAGAACGAAACAGTGTTCGTGGAAATTCCTATTGAGATTAAACAAACAGAAGATGAAAGAAAAGATATTTCAGTCTGAGGATAATGGATTCGAAGACAACAATATTGAATTATTTAGGAAAGTACTCCTATCATAATGTGTTTCACATAATTGAGGTCTTTGGAAAGAAACTCTGTTCATGGAAAGATCGATTGATACTATGCACCCGGAGTGAGAAAGTTTTGTTTTTTCTTGCCAGTAGTGCTGAATCGTAACTTGAACAAAGCCAATTTTTGAACAGACTGTTTTAAAACAAAATGTAGCAGAAAACTTACTCGAAATTTTGGCTGCGTGAAATAAAACGAAAGAAAATAAAATGTCGGTTGAGCTAAACGGTAACAAAATTACCTCTAAGCAAACTCTGAATTAAAAACAAAACCAATTACTTGCCGTTCTATCCGTTATTTTTTTTGTTATTACACAAGCCTGTTCGTACGCGGTGTACAAGTTTACATGACAATTATTAAATTAAAGATGTTCACGGAAATCTGCACGAAAAGATGTTTGCCCTTTATTTTTATTTGATATTTGCTGCAGACCTAATATTGTTGGAACAAGTCTTTTCTTCTTCGATTACATTTTAACACGTGATGATAATTATATTTCCAGTAGAAAACGAATTTTTATTTGCTTCTTCGCTTTTTAAATTTCAGAAAATATTAGAGCATACATTTCTCTGGTGTATTATTTTACTTAAGTCGAAGTTGTAAGAAAATAAGGGTCTCTTTTCCAAGCGCTAACACTTGATTTCTATTAAAGATACAGAAGTATTCGAATATTCCATTAACGTTCGTCTTTGCCTCTCAAACGCTGAGTTAGTAAAGACGTTGGAATTATATTTATTCGTCTCCCATACTGACGATTTAAATATGTTATAGTGTATCCCTCTTGTGGTGTTGTTGTTTTACTGAATTCCAGGAAAACAATCTAGTTGTGTACTGTTACTTAAGGTTACATCAGTTGGAGAAAATGCACCAGACCCCGTAGAAGCCAGTGTATGTTAGCCATAGCGAGATCTAATTTATACTTCGAATTTTATGCTATTTTAAATATTTAATAAAGGTTTATTCTCATGGAAATATCTTCCTTCCAGATTGTCAAGAAAAACAACTGTACAGAGAGACCTTAGACACTTGAAGATAGTGTCTTGTTTATATATATATATATATATATATATATATATATATATATATATATATATATGTATATATATGTGTATATGTGTATATATGTATATGTGTATATATATGTATATATATATGTATATATATATATATGTATATATATCACTGACTGAATACTGAAATTACAACAGATAAGGATGGGAGTAGCCAGTCACTGCAAGAGACATAGTGAAGAGGAAGCAAGCAATCTTGTTCTCGGGATACCAACAGATGGACAACAGAAGAATGACATAAGTTGAAAACCTGCTAGAGGACACAGGATTGGAAAGTGTTCAAGACCTTCAAACTGTCATGCGAGATCGAGAAAACTGGAGAAGTAGTATGGATTCGATAGGGAAGCGTCCTGAAAACGACGGAGACGATGATGAGATGATCAGATGAGTATATATATATATATATATATATATATATATATATATATATATATATATATATATATATAGTATCTTTTGAAAATATGTACTACAATTAAGCTATACAGAGTTTTCTGCGTTTCGTACTCGTGAGGATTCGTCAAGCAATAGCCCAACGAATATGAAACGAAAAAAATTGTGGAGCATAATTGCAATATTTTTGCAAATTCTCGTGAGAATGAAACGCGGAAAATTCGGTGTAGCTTAATTGCCATATATATTTTCTAAACTTAGTACCTACCTCTGCTTTCGTTTCGAGCACTTTTTAAGTAAATACTGAAAACCGACACATGAAATTTCATGTAGATACATATTATAACATTGCATGTAAACACACACACACACACACACACACACACACACACTAATATATATATATATATATATATATATATATATATATATATATATATATATATATATATATACTATTACTAAACTATTTGAAATGTGTGATAAGAGGAAAGTAGGTTTTTATGTTTGTAGAGAGGGAAAAAATATCTTGTTTTCTTGGCAGACTTTCTAGGCTATCTTACGAGCTGTCTCATAAGTTATTAATGTTTAAAATAAAAAAAAATAAAAATGCAAGAAGAGAATCGCACGCAGCGCCTTCTCACCGTCGTTCCGTTCAATATTTGAAACAAACATGGAAGTGGATACTTAGTTTCTGAACGCCGTACTCTTTTGCGCAGTCGTATTCATCCGATAATGACCGTATACGAAACAAACCACACAGAGAAAAGAAGACAAAGAAAATAAGAAAGAAAAGATGGTGTCGGATGGTTGTTATTACACAGATTGCGATCTCGTTCACGAATGGCGAGGCTTCCTCTGTTTTTCTCGCCAGCCATCAAAATTGCGCGCGAAAATTACCTCTCCTTTCTCTCTCTCTTTTCCCCTCTTTCGCTGGCCAGAAATACGCGTTCGTACGCGATTTGCCGAATGTTTTAGAGTCTAATTGTTGCGCGCGCGTCGCTCCTAAGTCTTATGCCATTGAGAGGCCTTGTTGCTCCTCAGCCGTCCGGTAATTTTGAATCAATTTGTGAGAGCGGGGCTCTATTTCCGTACGGTGATTACAAAGGATATGAGAAATTATGGCTATTGAGTCGTTGCTCAGCTAGCAAAAGCCTTTTATTGCGTATATATTAAAATGGTCAGAATATTTGGTTTAGATAGCAAAATAATCAAACAAACAAACCTCTGAATGCGGCGTGAAGTTATAAATAACCATATACTTTACGTCCTTATATATTTACTTATAGCAATGTAACTTTATCATCATAACCAGCAGGTACCGACGTTTTTTCATATTATATGTATATTATGCTAGCAGGACCCGTGGAAATTCCATGAATGAGAAATACCGTATATTTCAGCGTATAAGACGACGCTTTAAGTATAAAAAATCATCTTTAAAAACCAATATTTCATAAGATACCGGGTTTTGCCATTTCTAGACTAAGCTAAACAAATATGGTTTTCTGATTTAGCAGTCGTCTTATGCAACCGATATATGATAAATTTATATTTGCTCCTATTTTGTACCTCGTCTTAACTGACAGTTGCCTTATACACCGAACTATACGGTATATTTAATAAAAAAAATGTTTTGATTTAGTTGAATTGCACACAAAAAAAAGCTAATAACATGTGATAAATATAAGTGTATTAACATTTCTACGAAAGTACTCTACATTGTGTTTAAAAATAGAACTGACCACAATGAGATATATTAATAATACTAAAGAATACTCATAAAAAAGTATTGTGCTACATAGTTCAATACAAATAATAAAATCACATTATGAGATAAAATCATTAATTTAGTTTTACATTTGTACCGTTTGTCATAAAATGTTATTTTTTCCCTGTTTCTTTTTGAGTATTCTGTGTTCACTGACTTCTTTGTTCGGCGAAGAACCGATTCATATCAAAATTACTACGATTTCCTTTATCTCACTAATAAAACAATGATGATACATTATTATAATCATATTAAAAATGGAGACAACATCACACGGGGAGCCAATCTCGTATTTGTATCCAGTGTTGCAAGAGTGGTCTTTTTAAAGCCAACCTTCTCGAATTAAGTCATTTTGAAACAGTTTGGTCTTCAAAAAACTGTATTTGGTAAGGTTTAATCGTTACGTATGATTAATTACAGATGAACAAAGAGAATACTTTATAGAAAACAAGCAGCTCTGTCCGGCTTTGCTCAGGCCTTATGTACTGTTTATAACTTGCCCTAAGTGTGAATACACTTAATGTAAGAGTTCAAATGTTTAAACCAAAATCTGTCTAAGTAATTTCGTAGAGACTGCAGAGGTCAATTTTTGAAACTTTGATTCATAGTATGGTCCCTTAACATTTATTTTTGATCTCCAATCAAAATACAAAGTTTAACACATGTCCAAGTTACTTACATCTAAAATTTCAAGTTTGTAGACCGAACATGGTGGGGGAATTTAGTAGAATCTGCAATGGTCAACTCTTTCAACTTTGATATTTTGGCAGCCAACCCCCAATCTGATTAAAATGCGTGCCGCATGTCTAAATACCCATTATGTATACATTTAAAATGTTTAGACCCAAAATTGGCTGAGTAGTTTGTTAGACATTGCAAAGGTCAAATCTTTTGAACTTTGGTCCTTTAGCACCCAAAATTTTCGATCCAAACTGATTAAAAAGTTTGCTCTATCTCTGAATAACCTTTATGTAAAATTTCAATTGTTTAGACCAAAAATTGTGTGAGTAATTTGGTATAAACCGCAGAGGTCATTTTTTTTTACTTTGACTCCAATTTATCTGTGCAGGGCTCAAATCAAATTAAAGGTTTGATCCATGTCCAAGTAACCTACATTGAAAATTTCAAGTGTTTAGACCCAAGGTTGGCAGAGGAGTTTGGAAGAGTTTTCAAAAGTCAAATCGTTGAACTTTAACAAAAACATTTCTGGCCGAAAACCGATTAAAAAGATTTTCCCAAATCCTGATCCTCCTTATGTCAAATCTCGAGTGTCAAGACCGAAAATTGACAGAGTTATTTTGTAGGGAAATGTACACAGACACACACACATCCATACACAGATACTTTCACTTTTATAGATATACATATATAGACACTGGATGTTTTGATCGTTAAAAACAAACGAAAGTTATATTCCATTAACTTAGAGTTAATGGTTTCTGCCAAATATGGTAGAATTCGTGCTTTGTTTTTGCAATAAATACAAACCCCTATTAACTCTTACTAATCTCTAATTGTGTATAGAAACGGATACCACAATACTTAGCTACACGTTGCTATAGGTTTTTCTTCATTTAGCAATAATTCAAGAAATGTAGAGTATTTTTGTGTAATATTATTTAATTCAAATCATTCTGTAACAGAAATGACTCTACGGACAAAATATGTGGATTGTAAATATTTTTGCGCTTGTAAGTTTTTTTTTTACATCAATATTTTGTTTTGGAAATGTTCCTGAAATTTTTTATATTTATGAAATGCAATCAAATATATAGAATACGGAAATCGAGTATTCGTATAATTTTATTAATTAAACAATGGTGCAATCAGTTATGAATCATTCGCGTCTAATGCATATTCTCATAAACTGGTTATTCTTGTAATTTCGTTTACCCCGAAAGTAGCCATAATGAAAATCAATAAATTTGATGGCTGTGAGTATAGGCATCCGGAACGGGCTTTCTCATGCGAGGCTCGTTCCAAAAGTAAAGCCTCCTATTTTTCAAACTAAAAAGTTGAAGAGTGAAGTACATGATAGTGATACAATAAAATGATTGTGATACCATAAAAATTATAGTGATATCATTAAAATGATAGTGATATCATTAAAATGATAGTAATACCATAACAATGATATTGATACCATTAACATTATAGTGATACCATTAAAATGATAGTGATACCATAAAAATGATAGTGATACAATAAAAATGATAGTGATACATTGATATTATAGTGATACAATTAAAATGATAGTGATACCATAACAATGATATTGATACTATTAAAATGATAGTGATACCATCAAAATGATAGTGATACCATAACAATGATCTTGATACCAGTAACATTATAGTGATACCATTAAAATGATAGTAATACCATAACAATGATAGTGATACCATAACAATGATCTTGATACCAGTAACATTATAGTGATATCATTAAAATGATAGTGATATCATTAAAATGGTAGTGATACCATTAAAATGACAGTGATACCATAACAATGATAGTGATACCATAAACATGATATTGATACCATTAACATTATAGTGATGCCACTAAAATGATAGTGAATACCATAACAATGATGTTGATACCATTAACATTATAGTGATACCATTAATATGATAGTGATATCATTAAAATGATAGTGATACCATTAAAATGATAGTGACACCATAAAAATAGTAGTGATACCAGTAAAATGATAGTTATACCATTAAAATGATAGTGAGACCATTAAAATTATAGTGATATCATTAATATGATAGTGATACCATAAAACTGATAGTTATACCATTAAAATGAGCGACCCTTTCTCTTTTACGGTTCTATTTTGTCATCACAATTGGTGAATGCACCTTTGCCAAAAATCCAATAACTTCACTCTGCGGATCCAGAACAAGCGTTGCTTTCTCACACCGTCAATATCTGCGACAGAGAGATAAAAATCTCAAATACCTAAGTTCAGTCATCATAAAAAATGCAATGCTCAGTCTCTCATGATCCATTTGAGCATAATTAAATATTAGAGGTAGTTTTTTGGAAAGCCTTTCGTAGATTAAAAAAACAAACTTGAAAACAAGCTTTTTGGTATAGGGCTTTTTTATTATCATTATTAATTTTATTAATAGTAGTCGTAATCGTATTAGTAGCAGTACTAGTAATATCAGTATTATTAGTAGTTTTATTAATATAAAGATTCGTAATAGTAGTAGTAA
The DNA here is from genome assembly GCF_053919585.1 of Euprymna scolopes. NCBI lineage: Eukaryota > Metazoa > Mollusca > Cephalopoda > Sepiida > Sepiolidae > Euprymna > Euprymna scolopes. The sequence goes on from NC_136493.1 coordinate 21,003,914, forward strand.
TAATACTACTTGTTATACTAGTTTAAATAGTTATAGTTAAAGGTTAAGTATTTTTTGGTAGAATGAACAAAAGATTTGGTTGATTTAAATGTTCATCTTGAAAATCTTTATTCATATCAATAACAACATTTGTTCTTTATGGCTTAATTTCATCTGTCAAGACGAGCTTATGAATGCTTTGCATGTAAAAGTCTTTAGATTTTCATGCGACATATGAATCTAGCTTATGTTCAGTCTTCTCCCAGCTCACTGAAAGGTGGTGTCTGTACAGATGCTGAACTACATTGTCCTTAGTAAATGGAGGAGGAGGGGCTTCTATACTAAGGTAATATTATTTTTGCATGATGCCCCTTGTGAGGGGAGCTGGTTATCTCTCACATAAAATGGATCATGTATCACATTTTGCTTCGTGGGGAACAAATAAATAATCTGTCTCCTCTTACGATGTTTTTCACTATATATATATATATATATATATATATATATATATATATATATATATATATATATATATATATATTAGTAATGTGATTGATAATTTAAAATTTAAAAATCAAATTATAATTAAATTAAAAATCCGTTTCATAAGAAGGAACAACAACAAAATCAATTATCTGTACGATCGTTTCGGAAAACAATGCTTTTTATTGTGGTATATATCAAGTTACGTACAATAATTACATATAGTGTTTTTAATAAGCAAGGTCTCCTCGTCAGCAAATTTTGAAGGGTTTTTATTGAATTTAAATTTTAATTAAACTAGTAATTTCACTGTTACATTAAAATACACTCAGCTCTTTAGACTATTGTTCTAATCTCCTTTAAATTATATATATATATATATATAATATTTAGTAATGTGAGTAATATATATATATATATTTATATATAGAGAGATATATATTATATATATTTTAGATTTGTCTTTACATAAGCAGTAGTTTGTTGCTACACAGTCATGAACATGTTTCTGTCTGACTGTTGCAACAAACTACTGCTTATGTAAAGACAAATCTAAAATGTAACTTGCTCTGCTTCTGTATTAAGCACTCTTGTATAAACCTCGTTATATTTCACTGTTACCCTACCTTTGGAAAATAGCAACCTCAATTTATATATATATATATATATATATATATATATATATATAAATATATATATTTATATTTATAGACATAGCTAGCTAGCTAGATAGATAGATACCTAGGTGGATAGATAGATAGAACGACAGAGGGAAAAGGAGAGAGAATAAGATGGTAAAGGTATGGAGAGAGCCATAACCATCTACATCGCTTTACCTTGAATCTACATTCGTACGATATCTACAATTAACATTACAACTAATGTCCTAAAAGTCGACATTCCAATATATGCTATGTATGCTTACAATACAATAAATGCACTATAAATCTGGTGCTCTCTCATCCAAACCCTTATCCAAACACTTAACCTCTAATCCTAACTGTTTCGCCTGAGCTGTATTCCTTACCTTAACGCTGATTTAAGCTAACTAAATCATCATTGTTTCTTTACAATGAGGAAGCGAAGACTAGATATCATTTGAGCATCTTCTAGCAGATAATGATGTAGATAGATTTTGGGAGGCTAGTAAAGTTGTTGTTTTTTTTTTTACGTGTGTGTGCAAATATTTTATGTCTTAGTGGTTTTGTAATTTTAAAAATAAGTCAAAGTTCATAGGAGCTAGGTCATGAGAATATGCATCATGGGGCAGAATTTACAACATAGATTCTTCAGGGTGATCTTTAATCAGTAGTGGTGTATGGCGGGGATCATTATCATGATAGACAGTAACTCCCTTATTAATTATTAAAGAAGGTCAACATTAATGAGACTATTGAAGAAACATATATGAATGCTGCTTTTATAATCTGAAAGGCAAATGTAATTAATTAATCATGGTGATATGTTTAATTAAAACAATATAGATTAAAACCAAATTACTGCGGTGTAAATTTCTATTCTAAAAACAGGCAGGTGTGCTTCGAGTTTAGTTTAACACAATTCGGTCCCATTATTTTGGATCTTCTAAGACCGAGTGGTGTACCCGTGGATGTATTGTTATTTAACCTGGCTTGCTATTTGAAACGCTGTTTCATACCAAATTTGGTCCAATTCTGCCAAAATGTCATGGGTGTCTCATAGTATTTATTGATTCTCATAGTAATTGCAATGCATTATTAATAGCACTATATGTTATATGACCAAGAGAGAGACGAGGAGAAGCATAAAAAAAGAGTCGCAAGAGGAATAATGTTTTTCATCACCCTTTCTTTCCAGATGCTTCTGGCCAGATTTGGTTCAACTTTGGAGATTAAGAATAGCTATTGTTTTAGCAGCAGCAGCAGTACTAGTAATAGTAGTAATAGTAGTAGTTTTTTCTTAACCTGAACCACTATCGACTTCGGTACTTATCCTCGGTCTTCTTCTTGTTTTCTTATTATTACTAGTATGAGTAGTAGTAGAAGTAGTATTAGGAGTAGTAGTAGTTGTTGCTGTTGTTGTTGTTGTTTTTGTTGTATTAGTAATGGTAGTTTTTTCTTAGCCTAAAACACTCAGCTCTGGTACTTATCCCATGTCTTATTTTATTATAATTAATAATAGTAGTATCAGTAGTAGTAATAGTGATAGTTGTAGTAGAAGTAGTAGAGTAGGTGGAGGGGGAATTGTAGTAGTAATAGTCGCAGAATTAGTACAGACAGCAATAGCGCGGATAGTAGTAGTACCATAGTTAACTTTCTAGTGCTACCAAACCAGTCAGTAAATAATGGCTTATTGACCTCAAATGCACCAAATATTAGTGCTTTTTGCATTTGCCCGTTTGCAGAACTCAATCATATTATGCGAAGCAAAATACAAAAACAAAACAAACAAGAATAAATATTTAAAGATGTAGAGAATCTGAACAATAAAATCTTGCATTCAAATTATTGAACTCAGAGAAGTTGATATGCCTTAAAACAAAACAATAAAACCAAACGACATGAAAAATATTTTCATATATAAAGAACTTGAGAAATAAAAACTGTTAAAAAAAGTCCCGGATTTAGCATATAATAACCGAAAAAAATGGATATGCCGTAAAACAAAACAACCAATCAAAACATTTCGAATAAATATTTGAAGATATAAGAGAACTTATAATATGAAAACGTTTTTATACAAAATTTTCAGTTTCGCATTAAATAATCAGAAAAAGGGTCGATTTGCCGTGAAATAAAAATATTTAAAAAAATATAATTAACTTCTATAATACGGTTAATGTTACGCAATTCTATAGAGTACTTTGGAAGGATATAAATAGCCGACAAAAATGAGAAACACAAATAGCTCAGTTTCCACATGGATGAAAACGATTAAACACATATTTCATACGGATTAATTAACCGTGTTACGCATTTGAATAGTGTAACATTTTTTGAACAATGAAGTCAGCGAGTCAGTTAGGAAAAACGATAGTATACGTTCTTATATTTATTGTCTTTATTTTTATTTTATGTTTTCGAAGAGGCTAATTACGTCTGCAAATCCTGTCGACCATAATTCAACCTATTAATTCAACAATAAATCATTGTCTTGTCGCTCTCTTTCTCTTTCTCTCTCTCTCTTTCTCTCTCTAAATCTATCTATCTTTCTGTCTACTTGGAGCTAAACAGAACTTCGTAGGGAAGGTTTAAAAACTCGACTGAACTCTAATCTGTAACCTTTTCTCCCTAAAACATTTACAGAAATAACTGTCTGACTAAAACAAGTGTCTTTTCTCTCCGACTCCATATTTATTTGGAGCTAAATGGAACGTCGTAGAGTAGATTGAAAACACTCGACCGAGCTCTAATCTCGATCCTCTCCCTTTTAAAACATTCACAGAAATATCTGTCTGACCAAAACAACTACAAATAGTTATATTCTCTCTTTTCCTTTTTCTCCCAACATCTTCAGTTGGAGCTATACGCAACTTCGTAGAGAGGTTTAAAATGATCGATTGAGCTGTAATACCTGCCTTCCCCCCCCTAAAACTTTCATAGAAATAACTGTCAGACTTAAATAACTATAAATAATCGTCATCTCTCTTTCTCTCTCTCTCTCTCTCTCTCTCTCTCTCTCTCTCTCTCTCTCTGCACCAAAAGCTAAACGGATCTTCTACAAGTAAAGCTTATTTCAAAATCACCTATGTGTGGGACGCAATACCACAACTCTGCTTCTCTGTTGCCTACAGCATTTCGTTTTCACGTCTAATGTAAACAAATCCGTATTGCGATGTTCACTTAAATAATCACTTTTTACGCAGGTCGGTCCTGGATATGACCTTAAACAATATCCGATGGTAAGTCCATAGCTTGCGGACTTTGGGAAGTGTGGAGCCGCCTTTTAACTGCCATTGCTCCCAGGCCACTCTGACCCAGAGTCGTGCTACCTGTTAGGGTTCTAACTATGGATTAAATAGAAACCGACTTAAAAAATATATATATATATACTCTATTAATTTTTTTTTTCGTCCAAACCATTGGATTCGGCATTAAATAACCTGAAAAGGGTTGATATGCCGTAAAACAAAAAACAACCAATCGACCATCTGCGCAGATCAAAACATGGTGTGTTATCAATTAATCTGTGTGTCTGACTGTGAATCAGAGAAACTCATTACACCCATACTCTAGTAGCATTTAGGCCATAATAAACGTTGATTAATTAATGCAAACATAATTAGAAGTTAAACGATAGAGACCACACATAAAGGGATGGATTATACAACAACTTAGATAAAGTTGGAGTGAAAAGGAAAGAAAGAGTAGCGAACAAACGATTTACCACTTATTACAGACGGATTAAGCGAATAATATAGCTTTTTTAACTGATGAAGACAGACAGTCGGGAAAGGAAAGAAAATATATGGTACACTTCCGTATTTTCGTTGTAGGTCTGATTTTTATTTTGCATTTTTAAAGAGGCTAATTATTTCTGGAAATCTTATCACACATAATTCATTCCTCGGAGACTGCAATCTTCAAAGACATAACGATTGGAACGGATCAAAGAGTATCTCGAAAAAGAGAAGCCATTTTAAAAAGAGAAAATGAAGTACGAAACCGTACATTTTATCTTTTAAATAATTGACGCGTTAACGACAATTGAACTTAGTTATACATACATGAAAAAAAGTAAATAAATGCCCCCTAATTAATTTGCATATGTTTGAAGTTAATGATTTTCGTCTAAAGCAACCACTCAGGGCCGTACAAAGCAGGACAGTTGCAAATATTAGGTTGGTGCAAAAATAATGTCGTTTTTTACATTCAAAATATAAAAAAACGACATTATTTTTGTACCAACTAGATATCAATATTTTATAGTAATATAATTTTTAGTGTTTTAGATAACAATAGGTTTAAGTTCGTTTTAATATTTTTAATTTGAAGAAGTAAGCTTTTAGTATGAATGTCAAAGCGAGAAATAACTCAACTTTACAGGTATATATATATATATATATATACGATAATATATATATATGATAATATATATATATATGATAATATATATATATATGATAATATATATATATGATAATATATGTATATATGATAATATATATATATATATATATATATGATAATATATATTACCAAAATTATCGGATTAAGCATATATATATATATATATATGCGTATATATATATACAAGATAGATAAATGTAATATATATATATATATATGCATGCGTATATATATATATATATATATATATATATATATATATATACAAGATAGATAAATATATAATATATATATGTATATGTATCTTTTATTCTGTAAAAGTGAGAATGTGTGTTAGGGCACTTTTCAACCTATACACTCAACAAACTTTTTATCTACAAACTTGACATTTATATATAAGATATTCTGACACGTGAAAAACTTTTAAATTGGTTTTTATATTGAAAAAAGGGCTTCTAAGAGGTCAAATTTTAACATTGTACGTCGGAATCCTCGGATTTTCCACTGTTTGCTAACTGCTTCTCGATTGCGCATACGCGAATGGTTCACATTAGAGATTCCTTACATTAAGTATAAGTCGTTTTGCAAACATCTTTTCAAAAACCATGTCACGCTGACCGAATGATAATCGTATTTGGCTCGTTGTTTTTAGAATTAAGATTCGATCTTAGCTGGATTGATTTTATTGCAAGAACTGAACTGTTTAGAAAAAAACATAATGCTCGCATGCATATGACTCAGTTTCTTTGGGGTTTTTGTCTTTTCTTTTGATGAGGAGGTTTTTTTTTCGTTTAATACCTACGGTATTTCTGTTTATAATTAAAAAGAATTCTGCACTAATATTTATATAATAATTACACGTATTTTACGACCGGGTTACGCCGGACCTTCTGCTAGTTTGTATATATATATATATATATATATATATATATATATGTATATATATACATATATATATATATATAGAGAGAGAGAGAGATTAAAAATAATAAATGTTAAATTTCAACTGTATCTCTTGTAGTAGTCGGTCGGTTGGTTGGTTGGTTGGTTGTTTTTGTTTTACGGTATATCAACCCTTTTCGGGTTATCTAATGCCGAATCCAAATATTTTGAAGAAAAAAAAAATTTAATAGAATATATTTGTTGTTTTCACGTCGGTTTCTATTCAACCCATGGTTGGAACCCTAACAGATACTACCACTCCGGGTCAGAGTGGACCTAGGAGCAATGTTAAAGGGTGGCTCCACACTCCCCAAAGCCCACAGCTGGGGCCTCACCACTGGATATAGTTTAAGGTCATATACAGGAACCCCATTGAGGGACTTGCCCCACCGACAGGGCTAGGTAGTCGGTAGCCAAATATTTCGGGTCCTTCCGAATAAAACCAAACATAACTTCTGTTGCCAAGGTTCGAATCCCTCGACTGGCATTAATCGTAACACCCTGCACTGATGATTCTCAAAAGGATGAAACACTAGTGTCTGTAGGTATTTAATTATTATAATAAATAAGTATATATATATATATATATATATATATATATATATATATATATATATATATATACATAATAGAATCAGGCCTAAACCAGCTAAGATAAAATGTCTAGTCGATTGTCAGTCTACTTAAAACCGTCCTTTGGAAATTTTTTTAAAAAACTCAAACATTACTATGTCAAGGTGTACATAGATACATTAACGGATGTCAAATAATAATATATTCAATAAGATAAAAAGCTATAGCAAACATCTAAATGACTATTTTAACCACAGTCCCTGATTTAAAAAAACGAAAAATTAAAAGATTCATCTGCCTTACTTTTAATGCTAGGTTTATTTATGGTGTCTTTTAAATTCAATAAAAACCCTCCAAAATTTGCTGATGAGGAGACCTTGCTTACCAAAAACTATATATAATTATTCTACATAACTTGATGTATACCACAATAAAAAGCATTGTTTTCCGAAACAATCGTACAGATAATTGATTTTGTTGTTGTTCCTTCTTATGAAACGGGTTTTTAATTTAATTAAAATTTGGTTTTTTAATTTTAAATTGTAAATCACATTACTTAATATATATATATATATATATATATGTATATATATATATATATATATATATATATATATATATATATATATATTCATAATAGAATCAGGCCTAAACCAGCTCGTCAGTCTACTAAAAACCGTCCTTTGAAAATGTTTTTAAAAAACTCAAACATTACTATGTCAAGGTGTACATAGATACATTAACAGATGTCAAATATCTGAACAATCACCGAATATAGCAGAATAATTGCCGGATTGAAGAAAAGTAAAGAAATCTGTAACAAACAGCTACAAGCTATTGACCCCACGCTTTATCCTCTTACAAAGAGACTCTGAGGTATGCAAGCGATGACGCTCCAATGTAAATTCCTAGCTTTTTCAATAAACACCTCTTATTAGGGTTGCGCTCCTCATGTTGCTAAGTTCTAAACATAAAGGTCGTCGTATTATACTGCTGCGATGGGTGGTTGAACACTGGACTGCAGATAAGTAGTGCCAATTACTTAGCCATCTAAAACGTTTTTTATATTATAGCCAGAAATATTGTTAGCTCTTTTTACTAATTGAATGGAATATATGGTATCTTCTGTTTTTATTTATATTGAGATCCGGAGTCGATTTAACTCGGCTTTTTTTGTACTTTTGCTTTGGGTTCACACAATGTCAAAAAATAATTTAGGTAAAGCGTTTCATGCCCCCTAAACATTATTTTTGATAGGATAAATATACCTATAACTATATAATAGTATTCCTATGTAGTGGTTTTAATCTCTGCCTATTCACTACAAGACGTTCACAGAAAAAAAAAAACTGTCTGAATAAAACCAGTATATTATGTTGGTTGTTTGTGTTTTACGGCATATCAACCCTTTTCAGGTTATTTAATGCCGAATCCAATTATTTTAAAGAAAAGTTTTTAATAGAATATATATTTTTTCAAGTTGGTTTCTATTTAACCCATAGTTGGGAATATGATAGGTATTACCACTCCGGAACAGAGTGGACCTGGGAGCAATGCAATTAAAGTGTGGCTCCACACTCCCCAAATCCCGCAATCGAGGCCCTCAAAATTGGATATAGTTTAAGGTCATATCCAGGACCCAAACTACTATAAATATATATATATATTTTTTTATTGGCACTCATTAATGAGATGAGTATTATTTATTAATTTATTTGTTACGGACTATTATCTTCATCTTTGTTAGTTGTTGTTTCACGAAGTTTCGAGCAATTATTCTCCTGGTCTTCGTCAGGTGACCAGAGGAATAGTTGGCCGAAATGTCGCGAAACAACAATTAAGAAAGATGAGGATAATAGTCCGCAATAAATAAATTAATAGTATAAATGTGTTTTCTCTTTGTGTTCCTAAAACTAAACTAAACGTATTAAAAGAAAGCCTTTTTGCTCAAAATGTCCATCCGTGGAATGCAATATCTCGGAGCTGCTTCCCAACTGACAACAACACGATAGTTTTCATGTCAAATATTAACAGATTATTTTTGGAGCTGTCCTAATAAATTACAAAATTCTGCCCATTGTCAGCAATACTGAAGGTGTTGTTTCACTGTTAACCCGAGAAACTCGCAGACCCTTCTCCTCGAGTTGTCTGTGGTCTTGATAAGCGATGACTCATTTGTTCAAACACAATAGGAAATTAGCCGATAGAGACTGCAGAGATTGAAATGGTTAATATGATGATGTTGGAGATATCAAGAGTAACAAAAAGATACAAAGATAAGTCACAGTTCTGTATTAGGTTCCGCTAAAAGTACTTTTTCTCTCCTATAACTATGAAAGGTAACGAATCAACTGATGATAACAAATCTTGGTTCGTCCATAAAGGTGATTTCAATCATCTTGCGCTGTCTGCAACAAAAAGATAAGACACTGGATACGTGATTCTCTTGGGAGGCCATAATTAAGCTCTTTGCTCGAGATAATTAACTTGATAATACATTTTTATGTAGATAAAGTCCAAACAAAGTGAAATGTTGAGCATAGACTCTTGGCATTATAATCAGTTCACAAGATAAACACTACTTAGAGTTGAGTCTGACATAGACGTGTTATTCGTAGATCTGACAATTATATACGTATATAAGTAGAATCTATAAATGTATTAACTATATAAGTATTATCTATACAAGTAATATCTATGAGTATTATCTCTCTAACAGTCATTATATAAGTATAATCTATTGAAGTATCATCTCAAATCGTTTTTGGGCGTTTGTAGATGTGTTTGAGAAAAAAAAAAAAAAAAAAAAATTGGTAGTACGCACTCAGGCTCGAACCCGTACCGGAAAGGAGTAAAAGAAAGTGAAAAAAACGTGGCCATCGCCAAACCGGAAGTGACGAAGTTTTAAATTAAGTCTGGTCAATCCAAAAGAGGGGATGACTTTCGAAAATATCGGCGAAAAGAGCGTCCCCTTCCTGTAGAAAAGTGCCCAGTTGAGAACGAAGGAATTAATGTTTTTAGTTAATTTTTCGATAACTGTCGTCTGAAGAATTGAGCTTCAAAACTATACCGATCTCGTGAACATCCGTCCCCTCTCTCGATAATTTTGTGTAGGCATACATACATAATTTAAACAGGCGTGTGAGATATATATTATAGATTATCTACATAAGTATAGGGTGAGCCAAAATAAGGGTCCTATTTTTTAAGTTATTCAAATTTAAAGATAGGACCCTTATTGTGGCCCATCCTGTATTATCTATATAGGTCTTCTCAAATTAACTATTACGGTGAATTCTATTCATGAATAGTTTCCACATCCTGCATAATTGCGTAGAATTTAAGAGGAAACATTATAATACACGGATATATATATATATATGTGTGTGTGTGTGTGTGTGTGTGTGTGTGTGTTTGTATGTTTGTGTGTTTCAGCTTAATATATATTAGACGTAAAACATCAAATTGATTTGACGAGGTTTATGCATGAGTGCTCGATACGTAACTGTAAAGATATATTAAAAAAGTATATACGTGCATATATATATATATTTATATATATATATATATGTATGTATGTGTGTGCTTTCTTTTTACATAAACATTTGAGTATTGAGTATTCTTACATAACTCTCGTTAAATTCATATATATATATATATATATATATATATAGTAATCTATGGACAGTACTATTTTACTGGATAACAGCTCATAAGTGCGGCTATACTAGCAGCCATCCTTACCCAGGGATTGAAGCTACAACCGTGTAGTTAATAGTTGATATTTCTAACCACCGATCTATAGAAACAAATTAAATGTCCATTTATATTGTCACTTTCCCACCACTGTAACAGTGCTCGAACTGCTAGTTGATTTACAAAGAAATACAGAGAGATTAACATAAATGCTAATTAAGTAGCAGGTAAAATAATTTTATGACAGTGCTCTAGGCAAGGTGGTCTAAAAATATAGTAATCCTCATTAGTGCTGCTATAGAAGCCAGTGTTTGAAACCGCGATCGATCGTCGAGTGGACAATCTGTGCTTCTACTCTGTACTATCATCCCGCTAAATGTAAGCGGTATTATTATTGCATCACATACACGAAAAAAAGTAAATTCAAAGTGAGGAAAACTGAATTCCAGAAAAAAATACCTCATATTTGATAGTTGTCGAAACGTTTCCACTACATTATAAGGTACATATAATTTTAAAATAATATATATATATATATATATATATATATATATATATATATAGAGAGAGAGAGAGAGAGAGAGAGAGAGAGAGAATGGAGGGAATAGGTAGACTAGTAAACATATGTCTTCTTCGAGAATAACACGTCTTTATTTCGCAAAAGACGGAGACACAGAATTGCCAGGATAATTAAATGCCTCCATCAACCTTGATCTTGTACATGTAAATTCCTAAGAAATAAAAAATGGCTACTATAATAATGTTGACAGATAATAGTGCGGAGAATTGCCAATATTCCAAAACACAGAATCTGACTCGGAAAATCAGTTAAACGCTTTCCCTAGAGAAATCAGTCGATTTTCGATTGAATAATTCAAGGAGGCAAGGTCACACGGTATGAATTAGTCAGCGCCATCATAATTGTAGTAGACGCCGATGCCGCCACATTTTGTGAGAAGTTATCGTCCTTGACAAGTGACGTCTTAGGAAATAACCAACAATGAAGGATTTTTTCTCTGGTATAAAAAATGAAATATGTTTTCCTTTCTTTATTTGTATTTATGATTATTTATTTTTTTAGTACAGTTGTTCTATAGAATTAACTTTCGTGCCGAATAATTTGTATTTTGGGAAACCGAAATTGACCTTGTTTATTTTTGTAGTTTTAATAAACGTTGTTCTAGGTATCTGGCCGGGATTACGTTTGAATGAACCGCAAGTTGGTTATGCAGATGTTAGCGGATGTGTATTGTGGACTGGTATTACGCAGTGACTCAAACAAAGTACCATCGACAGTGAGCAATTCCTGTATAACATTGTAAACTAAAAACAATCACATATATATATATATATATATATATATATATATATATATATATATATATGGACAAAGAGAGAGAGAGAGAAAGAAAGAGAGAGAGAGAGAGAGAGAGAGAGAGAGAGTAGAACAAAGAGATTAAAGGGAACTATAAAAAAGGAACTAAACAAGTTGTATCTCCATAAAGGTTGGATGATTAAATTAAAGCTGGGATGATTAAATTGAACACAAGTGTTTTATTCAATGAGGAAGTCTTGAAATAAAAGTATACGTTGATGGACATATGACTTCGTTTGTTCCTTTCTCATCTACAAATATATATATATATATATATATATATATATATATATATATATACATATGTATATATATACTATATATTTATACTATATATATATACTATGTATATAGTATATATATATATATATATATATATATATATATATAATAGCAGAAGTACCTGTCGTTGACTGGGTTCAAAAACAGCCTACAGAAAATGGACTGTGATTGGTGAAAGTATAATAGGTTATGAAGAGGAGGAGGTTGTAAAGAGATAGGTTTTGATACTCACAAATTTTACGCTAAGCAAAATATGATGAAAGTAAAGATAATTTTCGCGAAACAATATTTTTATATCACCTTTGTTTCCATTCGTAGCCAAGAGTGACCAACAAAATGATGTTTCCTTACAAAGAGAAAATGTTATATATATAATAATATAAATATACAAGAAATAAATGGTACCATGGTCAATAAAAGTTACTTTTACTTTTACGGTAGAAAAGTTCATTGGTTTTTGTTTTTAAGTAGTTTTCAAAAGCAAAAATATTTTTTTTAATTCACGAACCAGGTTTTAAAAAAATCCAAATGGCAGCGACTTTGAAATGGAGAGTCCCGTTTTTAATTTGAAGGAGGGGGACCTGAGCATTATGTGTTGACAATTTAAGAGATTTCCGTCAACGTAAGGAATATTTATCTACATATTTTAATGTTTTCCGTTATTTTGTGCTTGAGTTATATTCGATTATGGCATGTGTAGTTTATATAAAAAATTATTTAATAGTTATTACCTCAAATTTCGTTTAAATTTCGGTTCGCTGAAGTTATTTCAATTAAAGAGCATTAAAAACTATTTCAAGACAAAAAACATGAATTTAACCTTTATTAACTATGGTAACATTTATTTATTGTATATTTATTTTTCGGGTAGTATTCTGCTAAACACTCTTACTAATATCGAAAAACAAAGAAACAAAAACAGTTTTAAAAATAATGAAGCTTTACTTAATTTAATAAAATAATCCAAAACAGCAAACTAGGATATTAAAAAGTAAACACTTAATTAGTTAACCTTTTTAAAGCAAATCATCGATATAAATATGAATAATAAGAAAATAGTTGCCTTTTCAAGCAGAACAGCTTCGTTTCAGTTTTACAGTATTGAACGGTGTAGTATTGCTCCGTCGGATTCAGGGTTGTACCATTGTAATGTAAAGAACACGCAGAAAAGTTTGTAATCAACTGCATTCCTTCTAGTACACTGACAAAAAAGCTTAAACAGATATATAAATAAAAATAAAAAGGTCATGTAAATGTTTTTAAAACGACACGTAATCACGTGAGCAGGATGTTTTCCTTCTTTTGACAGGATAACAAGTAACGTTTTTATTTTTTATTATTTATCTATTTATCAATTTTCGAAAGAGTGGCACGTGCAAGTGGAGAAGGAAAAAAGCAGAGTTATGCAAAATTTGGGTCGAGAATTGTCTAAAGTTCCGACTTTTTTAGGGGGGGTCACATTAATAATAACGTGAATTCATGAGGTGAATTTTTCGACACATATGATTCAACCCAAAAAAATAAATAAAAGTTAACGTGAATTAAGATTAAAGTTTAGGTGTCATTGTTGACCCTCAACCCTTTTAACAAACCTTGTTAAACTTTGTGACATATTTACATTCTATGGAGGTCAGGCGCGAACGAACACCCAATAATTTTATCATACCATATTTCTTCAAACTGAAACATAATTATCAAAGTAAACTTACGCAAATAGATATGAAAAGTCTTTGTTTATTTTTACTTCGGACTATTATTCTCAACTGTTTTAGTTGTTGTTTTCATCTTTATTGGTTGTTGCTTTTCACGACGTTTCGGCTAACTATTCCTCTGGCCTTCGTCAGGTGGTAACCGTGACGGATAGAAATGCATTCTCAGCAATCACTGCCATCCGTAGTTGTTGTCGTCTCGCCACGTTTTGGCCAAGTAAACCGCTGCCATGCTTTGGGTAGAATTGAAGCCGCTATCTTCAGACAATGTCCATCTGGAACCGTAGAGATTCAACGTCTCTATCAACTGCGCCACGAGCCCCAAAAGGGCGATCAAGGTTGGATTCTTTGATCTTATGAATCCACGTTTATTTATGATCTGATCTTCCATAGTCAGGTCCGTACCGATTGGTATATATATATTATTACTTAATTGGAATAAATTAATATATATAATGCCCATCTCAAAAAATGAATTCCAATTAAGGAATGATATATAAGACAACAACTACGGATGGCAGTGATCGCTTAGAATGCAGTTAGGAGATTCGAAGTTCCTATCCGCCCCGGTTACAACCTGACGAAGGCCAGAGGAATAGTTGTCCGAAACATTGTGAAAAAACAACAACCAATAAAGATGAAAACAACAACTAATAAAGATGAGAATAATAGCCCGAAATAAAAATAAATTAATATTGTAATTGTGTTGTATATTTCCCTGGTATATATATATATATATATATATATATATATATATATATATATATATATATATATATATATATATATATATATATTTAGATGTTATTTATTTTTGTTTTTGCGATACGTTTTTGAATGAATTCAATTATTTACGAAAATGTAATTTTACCTAAATGCGAAATGGAAATTATTTTCCTTTAAAAACATTTGGTAACCCCATATGGGGAGCGGCATATATATATTTTTTTTTAATAATAATAATAATAATATATATATATATATACATATATATGCATATATATATATATATATATATATATATATATATATATATATATATATAAATTAACTTTCTTAGAATTACATTTTTGGATTTTACCGTCATTGGATACCATACCTTTCACCTGACTATTCATTTACGTGAAATCACTTTTTTCTCCAGCATATTCCCTCTGCTACACTTTTTGTTATCAAGTGAGATCTTTGACTTACTTGCAGTTTCATCAAATACTTTTGTATGCAAAATCCGATCCTGCCTTTTGCTAATTCCTACCCTCTGATGAAAATGAAAGGATTTCTTTGAAACGCCGCAGATTATACTAAGTGTTTCCTTTTCAGATTAAATATGTTTTAACTCTTTTTCAAAGTGTTTTTAAGATGGTGTATTAACTGATTGCTCTCATACATATATATATACACATGTATATATATATATATATATATATATATATATATACACAAATAGATATGACACCTTCATTCAATCCTATAAATTAATATACGAAAATACAATTTCATGCGTACATCTGTAGTATTTACTTCACCAGTATTCAATACATAGGTAAAGCTAGGTAGTAAGTGATTTAAAAATATATAGCAATTAAATCCTATGGCTTGCGAATTCTCACGAGAATGAGACGGGAAATGTTCTGTGTAGCTTAATGTGTGTGTGTGTTTGTATATGTGTCTGCCATGAATTTACAAAATAACATATCTATCACAAAGAAAACTTACCAAGATAGAGAACGCTCAGCACTGATGAGAGGAGCAATTAAATCTGTTAAATAAAAGATTTGGATTAATTTACTTGAGGTTAAAAATCAATAAATATTTTCATTTAATTATTAACACTCGGTGAAGAAAATTTTTACGTATATGCTTCACTTGTACATTTAAAAATGCGTTTCACGATGTATTCTTTTGTGTCATATATATATATATATATATATATATATATATATATATATATATATATATATATATATATATAGTCTTTGAAACTATACAAAAAAATATTTTTTATCATTCGTTAGAAAACCATCTAGTCAGTAAGTCATTTAATCACCTGCAATCACTGCATCAACTCGCTCTCGAATTTACTATAATACCAATAATTTATTTTTCAAGGGATCATCAGTTGTTTACCATGAAACACTGTTTCTTCCTTGGCTTCCTTAGGAAGCAAATTACTTTATAATACTATAAAGCAGAAGACATTCTACAAACCAAGACAAGAAAAAACACACACTCACATCCCCTCCCTACACAGACGGAAACATTTCAAATGAACTACGAAAATGGTTTTTACATTTTAAAACGAAAATGGTTTTTACATTTATATATATATATATATCTATATATATATATATATATATATATCTGTGAAAATATATGTTCTTATAATATACACCAATCCTTATTAAAGAAGGGCAATGTAATTATAGAGCAATATATTATATAAATGACAAAAGACTTTATTCCAAAGTGTATGATGTTGACCATCTTATAATTTATTCCTTAAATTCTGTAAATGTCACTGAATTAAAAGAATTATTTACAAGATTGTCAACATCATAAACTTTGGAATATCGTCTTTTGCTCACTACTTTTGCTTATTACTGTACTATATATATATATATATATATATATATATATATATACGTGTGTGTGTGTGTGTGTGTGTGTGTGTGTGTGTGTGTGTGTGTGTGTGTGTGTGTGTGTGTACGAGGGTTGTACCAAAAGTAAAGCCTCCATTGTTTTTCCTAGGAAAGTTAAAGATTTACGAAAACTGGATTGGTACCATTAAAACGAGCATCCTTTTGAACTCAAGAATTAATTTTTCTAAACAATCAACACTATTCTCAATGCACATCTGCCAGCGATGAACGATGGCTGTGGATGGGCCTCTGGTGCGTGATTTCTCTTACGAGATTCGGTCTAAAAGTAAAGTTAATTTTTTAAACTCAAAATGTTTAAGAGCACTGAACGTGGGATTGGTGCCATTAAAAAGAGCGACCTTTTGTGTTCCAAAACATATTTTCCTACATAGTTATTCTATTTCATAAAGCCCTTCTGTAAAAAAAAAAAAAACATAGAATAATGTCTGCTTCTGACGCACGTCCATGACAGAAGTTTTTTTAGAGTCTCACACCGTATATATCTTTAATAGAGATGAAATATTTGAGTAGTAGAAACATAAGTCAGTCATCATTAAAATGCAATTTGCTATACCGACGAATCTATGCAAGCAGAATGAAAAAATTGGAGGTTTTCTGTTGGAACGTCATTCGTATATATAATAAACTATGGAACATATCATCGATATTAGAGTTATATACATCATGGTTTATTCCTACTCGCGAAAATTTGCGTAACTCTCGTTCAAATTATAAAATATAATGTATTTATTGACAATATTTGCCTACGCAAACATACTTTGTAAATCTTAATATATAACGCGAGATAATTGGTGTATTGATGCTAATGCATCTCGCCAGGATTGTAAGATCAATTAAAATCAGTTTTATTGCGATTGGACGACATAATTTGCACCTGCCAGCAACGCAGGAAATAGGCGAGTATGTAGTTTTTGGTGCTTGAAAAACCCAACTTTAATGATACAAACACACACACACACACACACATACACACACACACGCATGTCGTAAAGAAAGGAATATATTTGCGACATTACTCTTACGCACATTGTTTTTTTTTTGTCCTCACACGTATGTTCATAATACCTTCAACCTTATAATCAGAAATAATTTCATTTCATAGCGATATTTGCCACACGAAAACATTTACCAACTTTATATATATATATATATATATATATATATATATATATATATATATATATATATATATATATATATGTATATATATACGAAATTTTATTAAAACAGATAATCCAATTTAAGGATTATATCACAATACCAATCCTTATTTAAAAAGCTTACTGTAAATAGAGAGTAATATACAGAATAAATGACAAAATGTTATATTCCAAAATTCATGATCTTATAACTTATTCCTTTTATTCAGTTTACATTTACAATTCTTGACAGTATCTCTTTCGTAGCGCGAAATCTATCACTTAAATATTTTATCAATCAGTGAATCCATTATGTCCTTAACTCATCAGAAAATAGAAACAATCAACTCCTCAAAAGTAAATAAAGTGTGATTTTACATTATTAAAATCTGAAAATTGGAAGAGAAGGATCAAATTTAATAGAGTTTCATTACGCCGTTATGAATTGAATTAAGGCAATAATAGATTCACTAACTGATATAATAATAAAGTGATTGATATTGCACTACGGAACAGATAGTGTAAAGAATTGTAAATGTCAACTGAATTAAAGGAATAAATTATAAGATCGTCAATATCATGAATTTTGGAATATAGTTTGTCATTTATTCTCTCTCTCTTTCTTTCTCCCCCCTCTCTCTCTCTCTCTCTCTCTCTCTCTCTATATATATATATATATATATATATATATATATATATATATATATATATATATATATATATATATACGAGCAGACCGTTATTGCTTGATCATAAATTACGCTTGAATATGATATTTGATTCATGCAGATTTTATATATATATATATATATATATATATATATATATATATATATATATATATATATATTGTTATAGAGCCAATTTTCTATGGGTTATAATATTGTACCCAATATATAGTAATGATTTCTAAAATGATTTCTAAATATGTCTTAGCAATCACATCAGATCGGAAGCAAATTATATAGCTTTCTACCTATATTCACTTCTGAATTAATGTAACATGTCCATAGAAACTTTACAAATTCACAGAGTTTAACCTATAAGTATATATTTGTTTATTCGTATTATTTGGAATTACGCCTGGCAGGTTCTAATTTTTCTATTTTTATCCATTGGAAGCTTTTTTTTTTCTTTTTACTAAAATGCGAATCGTAATTTTATCATAGATCCGGATATATCAAATAGCGAGTATTAAGTTTGTAGACCAAAAATTGAAGAAGTAGTTTAGTAGAGACGGCTCCATACATTCATAGACAAGATCATTATATATATATATATATATGTGTGCGTGTGTGTGTGTGTATATATGTGTGTATGTATATAAATATATATATGTGTGTATGTGTGTATATATATATATATATATATATATATATACAGGGTAATATGTTTATTCAGTTATAACTTAATTGGAATTCATTGAAATTAGTATTATTTTTTATTTATTGTGGACTATTATCCTCATCTTGTCTTATTTGTTTCACGATATTTCGGACAATTATTCCTCTGGCCTTGGTCAGGCGATAACCACGACGGATAGGAACTCTGAATCTCCTGACTTCGTCCACTGCAATTATGCCTTCCATAGAGGTTGTTGTCTCACCACGACTTTGCGTAGGATTGAAACGTCTCTATCAACTGCGCCACTGTCCCTGAAGGGCAATCAAGGTTGAATATTTAGTGTCTTATAGATTTATGTTTATTATCTCATCTTCCATGGTCGGGTCCGTACCGAAGGGTATATATTATTTAATTTGAATTCATTGAGATGAGTATTATTTCCAAATCAAATATTTCTTTTTGATTATATGATTTTTAATTGTACTAATAAATTATATAATTATTTAATTTAATTGTTTATTTCATAGCCTCACTGATGAACTGTGATACAACGAAACAGTACTGTATGTGGGTGATCATATATGCATATATATATATATATATATATATATATATATATACTTTATTTATTATAATTATATATTTTCTCTATATAAATAAAATGAACTCATTTTTACCCTCCGACTTTGACCTTAATAGGATTAAAAATCATGACATTACATGTAAATGTAATGCGTACAAACTGTAGCACATTATCTGAGGTGTGCTATAGGCCTATTACATCTACAGTTCCTCGACAATGGTACATTCCTATATTTTTTCCGGTGAGAGTCCACTGCGAAAATCGGTTAGATTCAATGGAAGTTGCTACATCTTTTCTCTCTATTAGATTCCTTCTTTCCCCACTCACAATTTACACCGCAGCGGATGCGTTCACAAGGAACAGTACGTGGAAACACGGTTTGGAATCGTAAAAGGTTATTTATGCCGTTTTTTTTAAATCTTTTCCCCCTGATTTATGCTTTCTGTTTTTCCCATAATAAAAAAACGCGAAAACGCGATTACTATTATTGTTTTCTTGTTGCTTTTTTTAGTTAGTGTAAGACGCAAACTGCGGGACTAACCAGTTCTTACTTCCGGTTTTAACGACTCTACCCTTGAAATATAGCTATATCTTTATTTATTATTGCTTGCAACTAAACATTTATTTTTACACAAAGAATTAATTCGTTACTGTTTATTATTACAACGCAACGATATCGTGAATTCATTTGCATTACACTTAAATTAAAATTAAAACAAATAAATTCAGTTAGAATTCGAGAAAACAAAAACATTCATTCAGAATTCGAGTGTTATGCGGGACTACTGAAACTGAACCAAAACAAACTTCACTGCGGAATAGATATTTGATCTAATTCACTTTTTAATTATTTCATCACGTTTTATGTATTTATTTATTTTTTGCGCTTCCGCCTCAATGATTCGAGTTCAAGGCCCCTCCTCTTAAACTTTTTTTCACTATTTAAACAGGGTTATTAGTTCGCTTTGTTTTTATTTTGCCCCCCTCCCCAACCACTCACGCCTATAATAATCCGGGCAACGCCGGGTACCTCCCGTTAGTATATATATATATGATAAAAATATAAAATTAAAAAAATAAAAATAATAAATAGATCGAGACCTTAAATTTTAAATAAAGAATAAAAATGAATTAAATATATAGTAATGTTTAGACCTTATTTAATAAGAGTTAAGCTTAAACTTGTCCTAAATCCCATAAATAAGCATGCAGATAGTTTTGTAAATAAACAGAGCAAATTCCGTATACGAAACTTATGTGGTTTCGTAACGATTTAACTTAGTTGATTAGTCCATTTTCCAAAAATAATAAAATTAAAAATGGAAAAAGAAAGACTTAGGAAAAAGAGAAAATATTAAAAAATAAATATTTAAAAAAAATAAGTTTAATTAAATAAAGAAATATAGAAATCTAAATAAGAAATCGATAAATGGTATTAATAAAACTTATTTAATCGGCATATGTAATTAGTGGTAACATCGTTTGATATTTAGTTTAAAATTCGTTTTTTTAATAAAGATACGAAAATAGGTAGATATATAAATCTTTAAAAAGATATTTAGTTTGAATTTTTTTTTATAAATATACGAAAATTAGAAGATATATAAATCTTTAAAAAAATCCTTTACAAAGGATGCGACAGAGGTAAAGTGTTGCCGCTTGTTTTCTTTTCCTCATAAAGGAAATGTTTCTTTTCATTAATGTTTCATTGTTAAAGTGTTTTTATTTATTTAATAAGTCTGAAGAAAGGCTGTTCTTGTGAAAATTTTCAAACGACATATTATTTGAATTTGTCGAAACGGTCTTGAAACAATTGTAACTAACAATGAAATACACTTTTTGTTGCTATCAACCCATTTCTCGAAGTCTTAGTTTTTGTTAAAACACTATATTAATGCTCAATTACGAAATATGATAATTTTGTAACTTCCTTTTTAAGTCATCTCTGTTTTTTTTTGCTTAAAGTTATTGGTATATGAACAATTACTGAATTATATTGACCCAGTATAATTCGGAATACTACAAATGTGTGTATATATATATATATATATATATATATATATATATATATATATATATATATATATATATATATATTCGTGTTGGGTCTATTGATCGGAATCAAGAGATGGAAAAATTAGAACGTTTTGAGGTATGGGGATCGGTATTGGAATCAGAAAATGCTGTGTTCATTCTCCGATGCCAGAAACGATTCTTTTAATTATTTTTTTTTTTAAATTTTGTTTAAAACAAAGTCTTCCCTTGGTGGTAGTGATAATAAAACAAAAATATTAATTGATTTTAAACTTTCAGTAAAACAAAAATCTATAAATCCCTCCTTTCACGTTTGATTAGATATCTACAATTTTCACATGTTCTTTTATCGCAATCGGGAATATACCAACTTTATTGATAAATGTTTACAGATTCGGGATCGGAATCAGTACTTGTATCGAAATCAGGAATTTATTATGAACTAGGTAATTGTATCGGAATTGGGAAATATATTAATGTCGTCCCATTACTAATATATATATATATATATATATATATATATATATATATATATATATATATATGTACATATATATATTTATATACATATAAATGCATATATGTGTGTGTGTCTGTATGTGCGTGTGTGTGGGTGTGAACTGGGTATTGAATCAAATTTATACGCCTACAAATATTTGTGATGTTTGCAAACGTTTCAATTATAATAATTGAGTTCGCCAAGCGCCAAACACTTTTTTAAATGCGATTCCACCAGAGAACTGGCATCGTCCTCACTCTCCCCGCCTCCGTTGAGATCAGTTTCTTTCCGTAGCCGGTTCAACTTCCAATTATCTCTTCCGATAGCAACAGATTTAGACGCTATGGATTTTTTTTTAGCAAATATTTTCTAGCATCGATTTTTTCATTCCGTTTTTTTTTTTTCCTTTGAATTGTTCCTTTTTCAACTTAAAAAAAAAGTTATTTTCATTTTTATTACTCATTTTTGTTTGCGGTTTCAACTAGACTGATTGCATCATTAAAAGCTTGTCTGTATGCCGCTATGCAATTTCCACCTGGTCTACACGGTTCGCTTATGTGTGTATATATGCATATCGGTGCACATTAATTGTGCAAACATCGCACAACATCAGTACCTCAGTTACGCACCATAGTTAACACATTAATCGCAGCTATTCATCGCTAACTATTGCAACAAATATAACGACAATATATACATATATATATGAACTCTTTCTGGGTCAACGGCCAACTAGCACGTGTATATCTGTGTGTGTCTGTATATGTGTATTGGGGTGGAGAGGACTTCCGTAAGCTGTGGTGAAGGCAACCTTTCTAGTAGAAGCAAATCTCTGATTTAAAAAAAAAAAAAAACATAAAGCGGGAGACCAGTACCCACATTAAGCTGGACTGCAGTTTAATTTGTTGCTGGCTATCTTATCACATTAATCGCAGCTATTTATCGCTTACTATTGCAACAAATATAATGACAATATATATATATATATATATATATATATATATATATATATATATATATATATATATATATATACACGAGCGTATGTAACTGTTTTCCCTCAAATTATATATATATGTGTGTGTGTGTGTGTGTGTTTGTGTATGTGTACATATATATGTGCGTGTCTGTGTTTATATAATTATATATATATATATATACATGTATGTGTCTGTGTGTATGGGTGTATATATATGCGCGTGTGTGTTTATATATATGTATATATGTATATATATATATATGTATATATATATATATTTATATATATATATATATATATATATATATATATATATATATATATATATATATATATATATATATATATATGTATCATTCAAACACGGGATGGTCAAGTGCCCGTTTTAGTCATTTGGAGCTGTTGTAAAGGTTTACCGCTTATTTTTCGACTAAATTTTAAACAACTATTACAGTTTATAGATCACCTTCTCTGTTATATTGTTAAATAAATCTTCAATTTTTGTTTAGTACAACAAGAGTTATAATGAATTTACTGGTGTTCAAAATCGTTAAAAAACGTAAGGAGGCGAGCCACGTTTTTATGACTGGTTCCATAGCAACTACGTCGCTTCACCGACTACCGTTGCTACCAATTAACCGTTATCGCGAAAAGAGAAGTAACAAGTGAAACAGAGAAAATGGAAGCTTTAAAGAGAGATAACTGGGGGATTTTATTGAAAGCAGACGTGTTCCCTACATTGTTATTACATATGTGTCTGTTAAGTTTATGAGGGCAAAAAAAAATAAGACTGAAATTAAACAAAGAGCAAATGAATTTACTGGAAGCTGTGAAAAATCATGGAATTCAATCGAAAAATGCGAGCATGAAAAGTAATATGGTTAAGCTTAAACGTGGAAAAATCAAGGACTAGTTATGAAAACTGGAAAAGAAAGGGGATAGATATTCTAGTAAAAAATATAATATATTTATAACTTAAAATATTGCAGCATTTAGATTTTTTTAAAATTCAATTTATAACATTATATAATCAATTCTTAATGTAGCAATATTTGAAGTTATTAAATGTTTTACATTTTTTACTAGAGTATCTTGTCCTTTTCTTATTCAGTTTCAACAACTAGTCATTTACTTTTCCATGTTTACGATTAGCCATATTACTTTTCTGGTTGCTCGCATTTTTCTATTGTAATACATATATATATATATAATATATATATTATATGTATAATATATATATATATAATAAGTGCAGTTTAAGAATATTCAGCCAAGTTTATTCAGGAGTGCTCACGATATACCTTTTATTAACTTTTGTACATGTACATTTAGTTATCGCTACACAATCCTGAGTACGTTTCAGTAAACTAATAATAAATAATTAAATACATAGTAAGGCGATGTTTCTTTTTCCTCAAACAAGGTCCTTAACCTTAATATTAAGGACTACGGTTTTAGATTATGTATCTTGTTATTTACTACTAATAGACTTTAAAAATGCACCTCAGTGTGTAACGATGCCTAAATGTGTATGTAAAACAAAGAAATAGTATGAACAGTTTATATGCATATACATGTGCGCGTGTGTGTATATATGTGCTCGTATACATTTATATATATATATATATATACATACATATATATATATATATATATATGTATATATATATATATATATATATATATATATATATGAAGATGCATGAAAAAAGAATACGAAAAGTATAAAAATTTATAACTTTTCTGTATTCGTTTTCTATTTGGGACGTGCACGAATACAATTATTATGAAGTTTTTTTTTTACATTTACATGATTTCGACCGACACTTCGGTCTTCATCAGTGAAGTGAAAGCATATATATATATATACATATATATTTATATATATATATATATATATATATATATATATATATATATATAAAGCTGAATGTGTGTGGGTGTGGGTGGTCACGAATAGGCTCCTATATGGTTGACTATTTTTTTAAAAAAACTGATTACATATAATGATAGAAGATGTATCGAGACACAGGAATGGATATGTTTAATCCTGCAGAACGGTAGTTCATTAAAATTTTGGAGTCTGCGTTCGTGCCTGGTCCACAAAGTATGGAAATAAAAAACATGTAAAAATTAAAAAAAAAAACGTTTCCAAGTGTTTTTGATATAGATGTACATAAGAATACTTTGGTAAGTATGTTTTAACGTAAATTGGGATGGTATAATAAAATTGTAGGGACTGCGTTCGCACCTGACCTCCATAGAATGGAAATAGGCACAAACTATAATAAAGATTTTTTATATCTATCTGCGCAAGTATACTTTGATAATTATGTTTCACTTTGAAGAAATATGGTATAATAAAATAATGGGGTTGTTCGTTCGCGTCTGACCTCCATAGAATGGAAATATGTCACAAAGTTTAACAAGTTTTTTTTTAATATAGATCCACAGAATATTGTGATAAGTGTTTCAGTGTGAACAGGTATGGTATAATAAATTATGGGGTGTATCTATTTTATTTTTACTTTCATCATATTTTGCTTAGCTTTTGATACCTCCAAACTCGAAGCTATCTCTGTACAACCCTTCCTTTTCATAACCTATCATATTTTCATAAATCAGAGTCCATTTTCCTAAGGCTGTTTTTGGACCCAGT
This sequence comes from Euprymna scolopes, assembly GCF_053919585.1. Taxonomy (NCBI): domain Eukaryota; kingdom Metazoa; phylum Mollusca; class Cephalopoda; order Sepiida; family Sepiolidae; genus Euprymna; species Euprymna scolopes. Next base: position 21,029,898 of record NC_136493.1, read on the forward strand.
CAACTATGGGTACTTTTGCTAGTATATATATATATATATATATATATATATATATATATATATATATATATATATACTTCATTTACTCACATAAATATATATATATACAAAAGTATAAACTTATGCGTAAATTTTAAGTATTTACTTCAACAGTGCTCAATACGTACATACATATATGTATATAGGTATATATTTATATAATTATATATATGTAATTATATATATGTATATAGGTATATATTTATATAATTATATATATGTAATTATATATGTAATTATATGTGTATATATATATGTGTATATATATATATATATATACATACATATATATATATATATATATATATATATATATATGTATATATACATACATCCAATCGTCTATTCAAACCAAAGATAGCTAAAATATCACAAAACACAACTGCAACTACTTATTTATTTCAGATTTATGTAATCATGTCCATGTTCCTTTTTTTTTTTTTTTTTTTTTAAGTTTATGAGTTTCTATTCTCATGAGTTAGGGCGGAAAACAAATTTTATCACATAATTATATGAATTGTTCTGTAAAACACGTGTTGTAAAAAATTAAACATTTTAACATGGAAACTAATTTGATTTTAAAATGACACAATTATATGAATTATTCAGAAAAACAGGTGTTGTTATAAATTAAACATTTGAACATGCTGAAATTTGGAATATGGTCTCATTGTTAATGTATATATATATATATATATATATATATATATATATATATATATATATATATATATATATATATATATATATATGGGTAATGATAGTAATTATATAGAATTTGATTTTTTAAGGCAAGGGCCGAACAAGTACTGGTTTACATTAGACTCTAAAACGACCAAGTTGTAATAATTTGAAAAGCATGCCTGCGGTATGGATTTAAATAGGCGGGCAGTTCTAGGAAAAGAAATATTTATTGGGATTTGCGTGTTTACTGTGGCACAGCATAGGTAAAATTGTTGAAATTGTTAAAAGTAGTTGTGTCGAGAAGATGGTTTGTTTTGAATGTTTTGCAGGGAGATTACCATAGATTGAAGCTCAGTCGATAACTTTCATGAAAATAACGATACAGCAAGGACAGATTCGCAGCTTGTCTTTTGTGAGAAAGGGATTGCAAGTGGGGTTAAACACCATCACCTATTAGGTTTCGAAGAGTTTTGAAGTCTGTCAAGGCAAGAAAAAAATGTTCATCGTATGACGTAATTGGCTCTTATACCAATAAAAGATATCGCGGGGAGTAAGATACCATCCTAGAACAGTAGGATGATGAAACTATTTTATCAGTAACATTGGCAACAGATTTGATAAAAATCTTCTATCTTAGGTCAGGAGAGGTCACTTTCAGACGATGGTCTAAGTATCGAGTTTTCTATTTACTTCAGAGCTATTTACTTCAACAGAGGCTAAGTCGGGATCAGAAGCGTTGTTTTTGAGTGCGTTAAAATTATCGCGACACCTTTTCACTGAAATAATGAGTTTGCTTTGATAGGAGGACGTTCCAAAAGTAATGCCTCCTATTTTTAATCCGTCCGAATAGATTAGAAGATGCACAGTTATGATAACTGGACGTATGCATTCATAACCTGAAAGTTGTGACCCTATGTTGCAGTAATGTATGATGTAGAACTCTAAGAATGCAATCGCTCTCATGGACATGCCTCAGTAGCAGAGATAGGTAAATGACTTCCTAACTACTAAGAATAGCGGTTGCTACGTAAAAAAAAAAAAAAAACAATCCCCGAGCACAAAAGGTTGTTCGTTTTAATGATATTACTCCAGTATTTGTAATTTTTCTGTTTTTATTTTTAAAAAATAGAAAGCTTTACTTTCGAACGACCCTTTACACTTTCTGGACAATCAGAGGCTGGACCATTTTGGCCCGCGTCAGGCTAAGGTGTAATCTTGTGCAGTTCTAGGGAGTATTTCCTCATGTTTTGTTTTATCGATTTGGGAAAAAAGGGTTAGTCTATTGATAATAAATTGACGTGCATCCCTACCGGGAAATGCAGCCGGACCAGTTCAGACTTAGTTTTATGGCCAGTGGACATATACCTGCTGTGTGCTGTTTATCGAATTTCTCATTTCCAACCTTGACGCGCTTGTTGGTTGGTTGGATGTTTTTGTTTTACGGGATATCAACCCTTTTCGGGTTATTTAATGCCGAATCCAAAGATTTTGAAGAAAAATCTTTTTAATAGAATATATTTTTTTATTTTCACGTCGGTTTCTATTTAACCCATAGTTGGGACCCTAACAGGTACTACCACTCCGGGTCAGAGTGGACCTGGGAGCAATGGTAATTAAAGGGTGGCTCCACACTCCCCAAAGCCCACAAGCTGGGGCGTCACCACTGGATATAGTTTAAGGTCATATCCAGGACCCCCATTGAGGGACTTTTACCCTCTGCAGGGGGGCAGTCGGCGTATTCACCGACAGGGCCTTGACGCAGTGGAAGTAAGGTAAATGACTGATATACAAAAGGGAGGTTACCATTACTTTTCATTGAATCGACGAAGTTAATCAAGGAAGAACTTAACCAGTACTTAGGTGCCAAGAATTCAATGAGGTATCTCCCCTTCCGCCGCAGGTCAATGACAGGGAGTTGTTTCTTATAGTCTCGCGCCATCAATATCTGCAACAGAAGGATGAAACTTTCAGATCATGAATGCATAAGTTTGGTCAGAATACCAAAGCACTTTGCAACCCGTCTGATCCATTCGGGTGGAATAGAAAAGGAAATATTACTTTTGGAACGTCTTTGGTGTTTACCAAGGTAATGTGCCGATCAACATGGAATCCTGGTATTATGTTGTTTTTTTTTTTTTTGCTTTGTTTTCTGAAAATTTCTGATCCTCAGAAAGAATAAAAAACATATACAATTACTTCCGGCTCCGGGCATAAACACATCTCCACCGAGTGGTCACACATATTGTTTTTCTTTTAATATTATAATCTTTTCGTTTTATTTTGTCTCGTACCCAACGGCGTTTTCTACAAGATGATGCTGTAATAGCGTTATACAACTTACACACTACGCAAAACACCTAAACCAAACTAGAATATCGTCCTTGTGTATAAATAAATCAATATCTCTATCTCTATCTCTCCTATTATATCAAAATCACTTTATGCGTGAGTTCCTTTCTTATAGGTTCCGAAACGGCTGAACCTTTTTTTGCAAATGTTACACAAACCTAATTTATATATCTGGCAGTGTTCTTAGATATGTTTTGTACAGGAATTCATCTGATAAGTATTGAAAATCTAAAAGATCCGAGTTGCACCGGCCGGTGTTACGTAAAATATTCCTAAGTGAAAATAATTCCATTTTGTCTATAACTGAACAAAGTCTATGTTTAGGATCGTCAAGCCAAAATATCAGCTGATGTGATATTGTGAGAAACCCAGACAGAATTTGATGAACGACATTATCATTAATACTTTTTGTATTTTTTTTATATTTTTGCGAATTAGTCCACCAGAAAAATTATTCCTCGTATGATTGCGTCTAAAATAAAATAAAATATATGTTTAAGCTTATTGTACGATCGGGCAACGCCTGGCAGTCAGTTATATATATATATATATATATATATATATATATATATATATATATATATATATATATATATATATATATATATATATATTGTACGTGTGTAAGTGTGTATATTGGTATTCATATTACAAACCTTTTTTTCTATTCATGTAAAAAGAAAATACAATATTGTTACATAGTGACGTGAAATTGCAGTATTCTACAAAAGATCTAGCTAATTTGCATATTCTTTTAAATTAATTCCATATTCGTTTTTTCGGTTTTCTTACGGGATGATCATCTTTAGTTACGTTTTATGTGTAAATTATATTCATGCAGATATTCTACATGGTATGTACTTGCGTGATATTTGAGTAAAAAGGTTCTTCTTTCCATATATATATTTATGTATAAGCATACATATTTGTTTAAAAAGTTTGCCTACGAAACTCCTCTGTATACTTTTGGTCTACAGGCATAAAACATAATACATAGGGTAATCGAACCCATGTGAACTTTATATTTGGATTTAAGCCGGGGAAGATCGATGCAAAATTGTGAAAATTAAAAAAAAAAATGGAATTTACCAGGTAAAGGTCGAGCGACAGCATTACGTAATAGCTATCGGTTCATGTTTTAATTTTTGGCCTTCCAGCAACATATCTTCATAACTCAGTCATTAACGTCAAAGGAAAAAGTGAATCGCAAGCTAAACGTTTTAGTTTCGATTCTCGGTGGTCGCGCAGGAGTCATTTTTAAACTATTTAATCATTACTATATATTGGGCTAATATAATAAAATAAGAAATACGACATCTGCATTAATCAAAGTATCATATTTAAGCGTGTTTTACGACTGAGCAATGCCAGGCAATGTCGGGCGATGGCTGGCGGATTGCTAGTATATATATATATATATATATATATATATATATATATACTAGCAAGTCGCCCGGCATTGCTCGGTCGTAAAATACGCTTAAATATAATACTTTAATTAATAATAATAATATACATATATATATATATAATTTTATATATCTACATGAATATTTACAATATTTACTTCGACAGTTTTCAATACGTAAGTAGAGGTCAATAGTAAGTTTTCAAAATATACACTGCAAAGACCTACAAAGAACTTCCTGCGTTTCATCTTCGAGGGATTAGTCAGATTATTGCACGAACTCTAAGTTGCTTTGTGTTTTTATATATTCCTGATGTACTACTTTTGCTAGTCAGCCAATCAGAATGTATCAGCGCTTATTATGTGTTCGTAAGTTGTTAAGGCTTTTTCCAAATTAACTTTTTCTTTGTTTATTTTATCATGCCTTAAAATAAATTCTATTGTGAAATTCTGCTTGAGTAGCTTAATATTATTATATAGATCCCCATACAATTTCACACACCTATATATATATATATATATATATATATATATATATATATATATATATATATATATATATATATACAGTGCGAAATTTGGTTGAAATTCAAAGACTTACTTCTTCTATTTACATAATTTTGTTTATTTTTTCTGGATTTATTTTATTAGAGCTGTTTCGTTAATGGGAAGGCAATTTTACGATTTATAGGTCCATCAAATATCCTGTCGCCACCAACTTTTTCAGATGATTTTCCATTTGATGTCAACAACAAAAAGTTGATTTTTTACATGATAAGCATGGTATTTGGGGAAAAGACATTCCAACGCCACGCTGCCACATGTCAGCCATCTTGGGTGAGTGAAAAAAATAACTAATGAATTTAACGAAGTTATTAAGAATGCCCAATAAAAGAAGTGCTAGATATATCTTTATTAATGTATACAAATTTATATGGTAAACACACTGAACATGCTAATGTTTCAGATAAGTGATCGGTTATAACCAGAAGTCCTCCTCAGGCCACGTAGTAAATGGTTTCTCTCCACTGAAGAAACCAATTCTCAAAACGATCTTTAAGACTAGTTTCTACGATTGAAAGCAATCATTTATTAAGTCGCCTGGTGAGAACTTCTGGTTTAAACCGCCAATTTGTCTGGAACATAAGCATGTCTAGTGTCGCGACCATGTATATATATATATATATATATATATATATATATATATATATATATATACTTATCCTTTCATCTAGATAGAATATCATTATATATATGCATATATATATATGTATGCATATATATATATATATATATATATATATGTATGCGTATGTGTGTATGCATGTTAGATTGCTGCACAAATAATGTCGTTGTTTGACGTTCAATTTCAAAAGATCATACTTCCTGTAACAATAAAAACCATTAGAATCGACACATTTTTGCCAACGAGAAACACGTTTATTCACCCCATTAGCATGTAAATCCTGAGTTCTGGTAGCGATGAAGTTATTAAGGGCCAATTCGGCATTACCTCGGATTTTGAAGCATTTTTCACGTAAGAAGTTGTCGAGATGCTTGAAAAAGTAATAATCGGTGGGCAAGAGGTCAAGTGATATGGTGGATGAGGCAGAGTTTCATAGCCCAATTTGTTCAACTTCTGTAGGGTCAGTTGAGCAACATGCGGACGAGTGTTGTTATACAGGAGAATTGGTCACTTTCATATTGACCAATCTCGGGCACATACGTTGGAGCTTCTAGTGCATTTCGTCAATTTGTCGGCAGTACTTTTCTGGCATAATCGTTTCGCCTGGATTCAAGAAGCTGTGATGATAACGTAAAGAGACGTATTGGTGAAAGATTAAATGCAAAGTGTATTAGGAAAGCTGTCAAGTTTGGGGTCGGAAGCGTCATGATCTTTGGAATGATTCCTACATAAGGTACAACGCCTCTTGTTCGGTTACAAACGTGTGTAAACGCTCAGATGTATAAAAACATTGTTCAAGATCATGTAGTGCCATTATACAGAATTCAGGTTTCGATAGTGCTACTTTTATGCAAGATAATTCCCCGTGTCACAAGGAAAAGGTGGTAATGAGTTACGTTAGCGAGGAAGATTTCGAAATTATGGATTGACTACCGCAAAGTCCTGACTTAAATCCAATGGAAAATCTTTGAAAGACATTAGGTGTGAAAGTTATGGAAAGAAATCCCACTAACACGGAGGATTTGTGGGTGAAGCCTCAACAAAAATGGTCCAAAAATTAGTCTCGAGAATTGTCAAGAACTGATTCGTTCTTGTAATCAAAGATGTGCAGCTGTCATTGAGAGCAAGGACTCATTTACTAAATATTGATTGTGCTTGTGTTTTTATTGTTTTTTGGCTGTTTACATTGATTTTCGTAATTTGGTCCCTTACTTTTGGACGTTCCTATTTTAAAAATAGATAAATAACTGTTATAATTTTTCTATCCTTGGAAAATGATTCAAGTTTTAGTATGTTATTATGGATGATAACGACTACCAGTTGTCAGAATTTTAGCTTTTCACAGTAGTTATTTCCAACAAATATTAGGTTTTAAAATTGTGTCCCTTGGTTTTGGACGCTACTCTTCACCAATGAATTAATTCCGAAATCATATATAATCATAAAAAATGTGATAAAACATTATTATTGATTTTAACTAAATTATATTCATCGCTGTCATACTAGTAAATCCTACATTAAAAAAAGACATACTCTGGTTACTCGATCGTATGCAAAGACGTCCAGGTTAAACGTAGGAGACCAACAATCAGTGCGTATAATAGTATACGCATTTATGACGACATTACAAGTTAACAGAAAAAGGTTAGCGTTATAAATATAGATATCAAAAATCGAGTACTGTTTTATGCGAAACACGATCTGCATGTGTACATCTTCCCATGGTTCGCAATTTAAAAATTATTTGATATCATTGTAGTAGTTCATGCGTTTGCGTGATTTTGACTGTACTCATTTTTGTTATGGAAACCGCTCTAGACAATAGATCATATAAACTAACAAAATATATAAATAAAATAATACTTAAATCTGTAAAGCAATACGTGTTAGCTGGATACATTTCGGTTAAGAAAACAGCAATTTTACCCCCTTGTCAGAAACATTACTAAAACATCACTGATCGAATGTGAAGACTAAATTACAACATAAGGAGAGTGAGAGTTAGGAGGCTGTTGAAATTAAACCGAACACAAATTTTATATCGCCTTCTGTACGATCATCCATGCATACCGCCGAGTGACTGGCGGTATGGAAGGATCCGTTCAGATCCAGAGGCTTATTGTACATGTCCCAGTTCTGCTTCTGACACTTGTCTTGAGGTTGCTCTGAAGCTGATCATATCAACTGTCTTCCGTTCGACTCTAAAGTCGAATATGCTCTCAGGCAGGTGTCCGTTTTCTGTGCGCTAAAGAAAACCGTTTGGGAAAACACTAATAAAGATTTACATAACACACATGCTAGACATGGCACAGTGTATTCAAGCACTGATGCTACTACTAATACTACTACTAATACTACCACTACCACTACTACTAATAATAATAATAATGAGAAGAAGAAGAAGAAGAAGAAGAAGAAAAGGAGTGAAAGAACAGGAAACAAGAAAAAATAAGAAAAAATAAGAATATTTCTGACACTGTTCCTTCTACTTCGGCGTTGATCCTCTTGCGGTACCATAGCAGAAACGAGAGGAAATTCTAATACTACTGTCTTTTCTCTCTTAGTCTATAAATACTTGTAAGTTATATATATATATATATATATATATATATATATATATATATATATATATATATATATATATATAATGCGTTTCTATTTGAACTATACCTACAGGGACACTAGGTAGGGAGTTGAGCAGCGAGATGGCTGTTCACATTGCATTTATATTTCTGCAGGTTATACTAACCATGTCAGCAGAAAAACAAGAGAGAATTCCAAAGTCTATCAGTTTAAGAGAAAAAAAAACATTACAACATCGAGGCACCTTAATAGTGAAAGGGTTAGATTTTTCTGCTTGTCGGTGTAGCTGAGGGAAACAAGTGTTCTAGGTTCGTTAGAACACATTCCATTAAAGTGTGGATAAAACAGAACTATGAATACAACATTGTCGCAATGGGATAGGGTTTGGAGTTTTGTTTTATAGCGCGGTACTTAGACACTCTATTGGTACCCTTTCTAAGAGTGAGAGACTATTGCTGTGTACAACAGCCCAGATATGCCAACAGTATTCCAGGAATATATTCTGACATCGTAGAGATATATGAATTTAAAGAAATTGACATAATATTCCTATCTTTACTTATATGTATAAAAGTCAATGTGTCTGTCTGTGTGTATATTGTGTAAGTTCGTTCCGTTTGTAATCCGAAACGGCTGGACAACTGTATATTTTATTTTTTTTTATTTCACAAAAATGGAATTCATGTTTCTCGGAGAAAGGTTTTGTATCAGAACGCCTCAGATAAGTATCGAAAATCGATAACCAAACAAATTCAATTAAAGAAGGAACGGCCCGATTTTGACCAAAGTTAACAAATCTTACATAGCCTGAATTTTAGAAGTTTTTTTTCCGTACCAGCGGAAAGCTCCCGCACATAAAATCAACAGCATGTTGTTTGATAAGACAGGGGAGCGTGCGAAAAGATTGCTTCTGTTTACAGCACATTTAAACCATGATACTTTACTTTTGCAATTTAAACTTTTATTAAAGCAATTGAAAAAATTATTTTATAAAATTTATTTTATAAAACCAGCAGTAAATTATCTACAGTGCAATGTATACTACAATGTTTTGTAGACAAATCAGTGCAGGAAGCCATTTGGAGCTTCTTCGCAGTGTACTACGGCGGATCCCTGATTAGAGCAGGCAATCAATCGATTTGATATGAAAATGGGCGATTTCAGCGATTTCAATTACAATAAAAAATATTGGAAGTGTAGAATATTTGTTTATTCTCATTCAATCTGGGGCAACGTCGGGTCTCCCTGATAGTACTAACAAAATAATAATAATAAAAATAAATAAAAATAAAAATAATAATGCATAAATGTTTTATTTTTAATGATTGACCTGTTTATTTTTATAAATCGAAAATCATAAACATATATGATATTTGGCATGAGTTCAAAGCGAATTACATTTGCTTGCAACTTAATAAAGCGTTAGAAGAAAAGCAAAGAAAGGTAAAAAATGGAAATTGACATATCCAGATCATCAGTCTCCGGAATATAAAAATGATGGCAAATAGACGCATGTGCTCAGCAAGACATCGATTATAAAAAAATAAAATATTAAAAATTAAAAAAAAATACACGGGCAGATTTTCTCAAGATGCGTCCTTCGAATCCGCACGTATAGCGATGCAAAGAATTTTTCATTATGAGACATTCACAGATTTAACTCATCTTAACTCGATAACTTCAAACGACTCTTTTTTCCCCCGTCTGTTTGCTTAGAATCAAACGGAATTTCCAAGATCTTTCCATTCGTGGAACATAATAACACATGACTTCTTACCTGCTGATTACAACTTAGTTGTATTCAAATCAAATGTCAAAAAATAGTCCGGTTGCTCCTATAATTGCTAAAATGATGGAGATCTTCCTAAGATTCCAGTTTCTTTTTTATTTCGTACATATTATCTTGTCATTTCGTTTTGTTTTAATTTTCTTCTCATTTTATTTATCATGGAGATGGATGCCAGGCCATCACCTACAATTTTACTCACTTTAACCGGGAGATCTTTTAGTGATTCTAACCGTTCTTTTGAGTGCAATCAGTGTGAATATGAGTATGATATTGTAAATAAAATCATGTTAGTAGTGTGTGGCTATGTGCAGTGTCGTAGTAAGTGGCCGATAGCAGTTTTATTGAGGCCACAGTAATGTCACTAAATTTAGTATTAAGTTAATTGGGAAGAAAAATAACCTGTGTTGATATTAAAAATGTTTTCGTGTTGCCTAAGGTGGAATGAGCCATTTCGAGTTAATAGTTTATTTTAAGGATCTAAAAACGAGACATACACGATTTAAATATGTCAACATTACTTAAAACCTAACATGGCCGATATAAAACGTCTGCAAGACAGCCAGGATACTTTTTAATTAATGTTTATATGTCTTAATCGTGCACTGTTCGTGTTTATATGCTTAAAATAAAATAATTAAACCGAAATGACTTCTCGTATGTAAATTAAAAGGCACCGGTCAGTACTTAGCTGACCATCGCTATGGTTCTTAACTTACATACTACAAGACAAGAAAACTAAATTCTCAATTACCTTATGCCATAAAAACCAAAAGTTAGCTTGGAAGGGGAAAGGAAAAAAAAATGTTTATTATCTTCAAAAGACCTCACTCATCCTTTTACCGTTTTTTATGACTCCCACTCAGGTTGCATGCTAACTTGATAAACGAAATAGGAAAATGTATTTGGTGGAAATATCACTTTCGACGGTAATTCTTGGCCTGAAGACGTAATCCCCCAACGTGAGTGATTACAGAAACATGTATGCACATATATAGTCATTAATGTTTGTATAAATAAAATTAATAATAATATTTTATATAAACGACAGTTTTAATGACTACACAGAGTTTGCTTTTTCTTCGGAATTAATCCAATAATAGATTTAGTGAAATACCCAAGCAAATATTTGCTATACATTAATTAAACTTCATCCATTCCGTTTAGCATTTTTAACTGAGAATAGTTGTATCTAAATAAGCATTATCTTGATAATTAGTATCCGGTACATCTATAAAAGCACGATTAACAACGTACTACTTCAGGTTCAATCTACATAAACCAACGAACTTGTAAAAATACGTCGACGTATCCAACGTTTGCTAAACTTACGAAATAAAACAAATAAAAGCAAATATATTAGACGTTATGTCTTATAATCGTTTTAGATAAGAATTGATGTTGTAGTTTTTTTTAACTAATTCAGACTACTGTTCTTGCATGGCTGTCCATTTTTACAAAATTCCAATCGATCGATTTATTCCCTAACGTTCTTCGGGTGCACTTTGGGATATTATGTGTAACTCGGATAACTATACAGAATTTCGAATTAAACATTTTATTTATGCGAGGGATAGATTGGTTCTATCGTTCCGTCAGCTTTGTTCGGCTAAATGTCTTAAATGCTACCTATCTTGGGGTGAACGTATTGGGAGCGAAATAACAAACTAGTGTGTAAACAAATAAAGCTTAGGCGTTTGGGCAATGTTTAAGCATTATAATTTCACATACCCATTTCAGCTGCAGCAACATAGCGTAACGGTGAGATACGTTGGCTGTCGCCTGGGCGGTCAGGTTTCAATTCTGACTTGGTCTAACCGTACTGCCGAGCTGTGATACAGCGAAACAGTACTGCATAACGTTTATTATATATATATATTTTTTCACTACACCGATGAAGACTGAAGGATCGGTCGAAAATATGTACTTGTAAAAAATTTTTTTTAAATTTTTTTCATAATATTATTTTGTATTCCTGCACGTCACCGATTGAAAACGAATAAAGAAAAGGTATAAGTTTTTATACTTTTCGTATTCTTGTTTATACATTTTCACACACACACACACACACACACACACACACATACACCCACATATATATATATATATATATATATATATATATATATATATATATATATATATATATATATATATAAACTAAGAAAAATTTGAACACAAAAACAAGCTAAATTCTTCTACACGGTCACTAGTGACGGAACGAGAATAATCTACCCTCGTGGATTAAATAAAAGAATCTATTTCAAAGTGTCGTATTAATTCAATAATTGAGTAGACAGTTTCTGAAATGCCTTACTGAGAATGGTCGCAGGTTACATCGCCCGAAACGTTGTAGAATAGCAACAAATGTGAGGATACTAGTTAGAAATAATCAAAACGATACAAAATGGAGATTCATTATAATTATCGTAGACCATTTATTTAAAGCATATTCTGAATCAAATGATTAACACATTTAACTAGATTTAGCTTTAAATGTGTTCTGTGGGAGGCAATCTCTGTTCTAACTGCATTTGTTAACAATTCACCCGGCGACTAGTATCTTTCTTTCCCGAATACATGCAACCTTAACCAAGTGAAATTTGTAATCTGATCGGAAACATACTGCGATTTTAATATATATTGTTTTTGTGTACACATAAACGCATTAGGACAATAGTGTTTCGGACAACAGTTGCGTGTATGAGAGGGGAATGGATACGTAAGTCTATAATGGCATGGAAATTTTCTGTATTATGTTACATGCGAAATAGGAGAGTTCAGCTCGGTCGGGGCAGGGTAATCTATTTCTCTATACGTTTCAAGAAAATTTGTTTGGCTCCGCGATCGCTTTCGTGTGGGTATTTTAGATGGTTCGGGAAAAGACAGTTCAATCACTATAATATTATTAAACAGTTATTACGCAGAAAAATATATTTATTACATCGAGTTATATATATATATATATATATATATATATATATATATATATATATATATATATATATATATATATATATACTAGCAAAAAGTACCCGTTGTTGACTGGGTTCAAAAACAGCCTACAGAAAATGGAGATAGCTTCGAATTTGGGGGTATCAAAGCCAAAGCAAAATATGATGAAAGTAAAAATAAAATATATAGAACCCATAATTTATTATACCATACCTGTTCACACTGAAACACTTATCACAATATTCTGTGGATCTATATTAAAAAACATTGTTAAACTTTTATCACATATTTCCATTCTATGGAGGTAAGACGCGAACGAACACCCCATAATTTTTTATACCATATTTCTTCATACTGAAACATATTTATCAAATTCTACTTACGTAGATAGATATGAAAAGTCTTTATTCAAGTTTGTGCCTATTTCTATTCTATGGAGACCAGGCGCGAACGCAGACCAGTAAATTTTATTTTACCATCCCTATTTAAGTTAAAACATGCTTATCAAATTATTATTATGTATATCTATATCAAAAACACTTGTAAACGTTTTTTTTTTAATTGTTAAATTTTTTATTTCCATACTTTGTGAACCAGGCGCATACGCAGACCCCACAATTTTACTGAATCATCATTCTGCCAGATCAAACATACCCATTCCTGTGTCTCGATACACCTTCTATCATTATATGTGATCAGTTTCCTAAAATAGTCAACCATATAGGAGCCTATTCTTGACCAGACACACACACAGACGTTCAGCTTTATATTATATATATATATATATATATATATATATATATATATATATATATGTGTGTGTATATATATATATATAGATAGATAGATAGATAGATAGATAGATGGATATTAAATTTTAGTCATTCAATGAATTTAAAAATTTATGACGTGAAATGTTTAAATTTCAAATCAAAAGATTTGTATTATTCTATGTAGCTTTTTACGACAGTCAAAGATAAATATCTACTGTTATATAAAAGTCACTTTGTGTTCATGAGTTCCTTCCATATAGATTCCGAAACGGCTGAGTCTATCTTTTACAAGTTTCACACAAACCTTATTCATGCGTCTGGTTGTAATCTCAGATAAGTTTTGTACAGGAATTAAATCCGATAAGTATCGAAAATCGCAAAAAAATCTGATCTTAAAATAGATTTTCGCTCTTATAGATAAAAAAAGAACAATTTTCACATGGAGAATATGTTACGTTACATCAGCAAGGGGGATAAGAAAATTTCAGCAAATCATTTCTTCATAAGAAAGAAGTTTATACTTTTGAGATATAGCTTAGTGGTAGAGCAATCGACTACAAACCGAATGATACTCTGTTAAAACCCGGGGGTACGTCATCGTTTTTATTTCAGTTTTTCTTATTAACGAGTTCAACTTATGCTAAAAGAAGAGGTAATATTTACAATCGCCGCAAATCATTTCTTCTTTTGCATGTTTTGAAATTAAATGTTAAGCAGAAGTGAATATTCCAGGGCATTCATCGTCAAGCACAAATATTAGCTGACGTATTGTTGTAAACAAGCACAGACAGAATCTGATGAACTACATTATCATTATTTATTTATGTATTTATTTATTTATTTATTTATTTCGGCGAATTGGTCCATTGGGCAGATTATTCCTCGGAATATATAATATTAAACAGAGGTGTGATTTTATAATAATACATACGCAATCTGCATAAATTTCAATATAATGTTTAAGCGTATTATACGACCAGGCATCGCCGGGCGGCCAGCTAGTATAATATAGAAATCACATAAATATACATATGAATTGTATATCTTACCTACACTTGCATATGTATAATGTTTGATATTAAAGATGGACCAAAATTCAAGTTTTATTTTCACGTTTGTATGTTTCTGGTTATTTCTTTCCAGACGCTAATAAAGTCGAGGGAATTCTTGATTCTTTTATTTAAGAGACGGTGTGAATCCAATGTCTGAGAAGCGAAATAAGATAGAGAATTTGGGATTAAAGTCTGCCGTGTAGCAACGCCAGATATTTGAAAACATTGCGCTAGACAAAACTCGGCGTTAAATGAACAAAGATGCAAATCCCAGGGGAACGAGGTGTAATATCGCGGAGCCTACATTGGTCTATCTGAAACCAGGAATTGTGAATTACCACACCGAACTAGAATACGCATAGCGGGGAACACCTGAGCCAACCTGGGGAACAAGAACTCAAACTATAGCGAATATTCAAAACTTGTGAAAAGTCATCTCTTTCACACTGCTTTTTCTACAAAACTCAAGTAAAAGATGTATACACTAAAAGCAGCTGTGAAGTCGCGGGAGATCTGTTTAATTCTCGACGAACTAGGGCGCTGCGTGAAAGATCTCAGGTGACGCCAGAAAGATTAATTGAATTGAGGTTGTCTCAAGATTTTTCTCAACACCAAGATTTACGATTCGAATTTGTTAATAAGAAAATACGTGCATGTTGAGGGGAAAGGTATCAAGTACTTTCGATTATCGATATTGTAACAAAAATGTAAATATATTGAATTTCCTTTAAGCTGTATATACAGCCTTCTAAATCGATAACTCAATCGGTAGAGAACCATGCCCAAACACTGACGCCCGGGTGTCGAATCTCGCTATCTAGTAACACTTACCTATTTTGAAAAGAAGAAATATTTGTTCTGTAAAACGATATATATATATATATATATATATATATATATATATATGTATGCATGTATATATGTATATATATATGTATGTATATATGTATATATGTATGTATATATATATATATATGTATATATACATATTGTCTGACCTAGTGACATATGGCCGAGTGGTGCTAGACGTTGTATCAAAGTTTACAGTTACCCAAAGGTGCTGAGTTCAATCCTGAACGAAGGCAGTGAAAAGTAACATTCAAAACAAAGAATCAGCAACTACGTCCCAGAGCCTAGTTGGAGTCCGAACACGGTACCCCCGTAATAATAATAAAGAGTTGGGTTCGAGACTCCTAACAAACGGTTCCCCAGTTCGATACAAAACACCTGATGAAGGCCGGAGGGCAAAACGGCCGAAAAGTTGTGACTATAACAAACAAGATGAGGAAGTCAGTCCGACAATCTTAATAAATAGAATATTTATATTTATATTGTATATATATAGTATATTTATTCACACATATATGCCATGACACACCGGTTCTCGTCAGATCACCAAAGTTGAGCCTGGTTAGTATCAGATAGGTGACCATTTGGGAATGCTAGGCGCTGTACGTTCTCTCTGCTTATCTGGACATTTGTTTCCAGTCGTCTTGTACATACACATAACTTGCCACTAGTATTGAACAATGTCGACTCAGACTGCGCACCTCCGACTACAATAATTTCACGGGTAGGCGCCCCTTCGTGGGTATCCATAGTCTGTTAAAGACTGAAGGAGCCCCCTTATTCACACGAAATTTTTTTGGCTACATATGTGCATACATGATTCTGCTGTAATGTAACAGAGCGCATATGCATGGAAAATGGCATCACTGTAACAAAACAAAAAAAACATAAAAAAAATGTACACGTAAGAGAAGACGAGCACATAAGTTATGTCACATCTATAGTGAGAAGTCACGCGTGGCAGGAGAATGATGAAATAAATATCGTATTTACAAAAAAAAAGTGTCGAGTTGTTACTTGTCCTATGTTCTTTGTAACTTCCCCTGCTACAACGTGTTAGGCCCCGTGTGCAAACGGAGGTAACGTAAGAGTAACTAATGCCTAACCCATAGAGTCATCGGTCTTATTATTATTTCAAATGAAACTAATTTTTTTTGTCTTCTTTCTTTTCTCATCAGGAATAGGCCTGATGACGCGGTTTGTCTAAGAAGAATTACCGCAGAGACATCTATGCACATATGTAGCAAATAAGCTTTCCGTAAATAAACATACTATAATAAGGTTCTGCTTGTCATCTTTAATATAAATCTAACCTGTTTGTTTAAACATATGCGTGTATGTATGTATGTATGTATGTATGTACGTATGTGCGTATGTATGTATGTATGTATGTATGTATGTATGTATGTCTGCCTAAAACTTTCAATAGAGGTGACGAATTTTCACGAGATTTGTATTATTTTGAAGCTTGAAGTCTCGGACCAGAAACATCCAAAAATTGACCAAAAACATTAAAGACTATAAAAAAAGTAAGAATGACAAAGATCTCTAGAGAGAGGAGATAACGTTCGAAATCTAGTGGGATACGTGGAGAACGTTCTGGATCACGTGAGATCTAGCGAGGAGTTAATAGATGTTGTTTAACAAAACAGAAAGCGGGGCATAGTTATTTATTATTCTTTGACATCATGGCTCTACCAATAAGAAAATAGAGGTAGTTTCTAAAAAGAACAAGCGAGTTGGAGTTATTTCCTATTCTTTGTCTTGGTGTCCTTTGCGACTGAAACTGCACACAACTTGTATTGGTCCGCGGACGCCGTTGCCATACAAATTAGGATTAAAAATATAAAATGCTTTTAATTCTAGATACAAAAGTCTACAATTAAAGGCTTCATTTAAGTTTTTTCAAGAAGGAATGTACATTAAGCGAATATATCTCAACCGATGTCTTATAATTATGACGCAGATTCCATGTAATGTATGTAGGAATGAGCACCACAAATTGTTTTTATTAAACAGAAATATTTGATTATTATTACTTTACAAAATTACATGAAACGCTTGCTAATATTTCGAAATCAAAAGGAAACCATTTTATAACATTAAAAACGGGCGTGCAAATGTGTTGACAAATTAAATAAACCGTTTTTATGATCGTTTATCGCCAGAAAGTGCGATTTCGCAGGTTAATTTTAAATATCCCTTTGGCTTTAAATAATATTAAAATGGCCGCCGAATAGAAAAGGGCGGTAACATTTCTGCTTGATTTTGTCAAATACAATAAACGTGGTTTTCACCTCTAACCAGATCATAATTGAACAGAAGCCTCTATTAGCAGATTCTCAGATCAGTTGGGACAATTAGAAGTGGAGCCTTAGTATTATTAACATAAAAGAAATGATAATGATAATAATTAATCAGCGAATCATATTAAAAATTAGCGGATAATAATAATAATAATAATAATAATAATAATAATAATAATAATAATAATAATAATAATAATAATAATAACAACAACAACAACATTATTTAAATAGAAAATGCACTCTGAAATTTCTAACAATAATAATAATAACAATAATAACAATAATAATAATAATAATAATAATAATAATAATAATAACAACAACAACAACAACAACAACATTATTTAAATAGAAAATGCACTCTGAAATTTCTTTGATGAGATTTCGCTGCGATCTGCTTTTTTCCATTGCGAGTTTTGCATTTAACAATGTGTCATCAATATCTAAGTACACATATTAAATAATATTAGAAGTCTCCCGGCGCAAATATGGTATTATAGTTCTTTTAATCGACATAATTTAAAAGGAAATAGTTTATTGTGAAAATGTTGTCCGTATTATATTTTTGCATTCACATATTCTTGCTGTATAGGAATATAACAATGAAGTCGGTAATAGATAATACACATCATTTATTTATTAGCACTTGCAGTTTAAGAATTCAGTAAGTCAGAAATGTCATGATAAGTCTTCATATCATAATATATATACAAGGTCGCTGGAAAGATGGTGGGATCCTTCTACCGCTCCAGCAGATATCTCACTACTGATGCAATTCTCTATCTGTATAACAGCCAAGTACGTCCAAGGATGGAATACTGCTGCCATATCTGGGCAGGAGCTGCTAAAAACAGCCTATCCTGCCTTGACAGAGTACAAAATAGACTTCGTGGCTTAGTGGGGGACGCCCTTTTCTCTACCTTGCAACCTCTCTCCCACAAAAGAGACGTTGCGAGCCTGTCTTTGTTTTATCGTTATTTCCATGGCAGGTGCTCGTCTGAACTCCAATCTCTGGTCCCCCCTCGCCAATCTTTCACGAAAAACACCCGTCTAGCTGAATCCACTGTGAAAAATTTCCCCCACTCTTTATCTGTGCCTAAATCAAAACGTGGATTCCATGAAAAAAGTTTCTTCTTTAGAACTGCACGCCTGTGGAACTCTGTTCCGTCTGCCTGCTTCCCACCTGACTACAACTTGAGTGTGTTCAAGTCCAACGTTAACAAATTCCTAATGAATCGCCCCCTTAAGTAAACACTTCATTAAATCTCCACGCTAACCCTTATCTCTGAGTGGCTTCCGGGCCTTGATAAGTGGTGACCACTGTGTATATATATATATATATATATATATATATATATATATATATATATATATATATATGTATATATATATATAAATATATATATATATATATATATATATATATATATATATATATATATATAATTAGCAACAATATAACTTTCCTTTTAAGGTGTCTTCAAAACATTTCCACACTTCTCTCTTCAAGCATTTAAAAATTTAAAATTGTTGTAAACTATTAAACATTTAGTCTGTTATTTCTATACTTAAATCAAATATTAGCAGAAGTTAAGTTTTAAAACTAAACTGCTGCTCATATCTGATTGATGTTCTTTTTCCCCCGTTGTTGTGTGCGCTTTTTCTATTATTTTTCCCCCTGCTTTTTCCTAATAATAATTCCTGTGAAGTCTGATTAAATTATCGGATCGTTGATACGATTCCGTAATCGAAACACGTGTAACTAAGCAGACAAAACAGTAATATATATATATATATATATATATATATATATATATATATATATATATTTGCTCTGCAATAATACTGATCACTCTTTTAAGGTTTTTACTAATTAGTTTTTTACTATATATATATATAAATACATATATATATATATATATATGGTGTGTGTGTGCGTGTGCGCGTGTGTGTGTATAAAATATTAAATGAGAAATGAGGAATAAAGTTATATATAACTTTATTATATCATCAGAACAGTAAGGAAAAGTAAAGTTTGAATTCCGAAAAAACTCTTTTTAGCTTATAACATTTCGAAACTAAATGCTTCTCACCAGAAGGGGGAAAGGCCAGAATTATACAGAATAGAAGAACTGGCTTAATAACATATATATATATATATATATATATATATATATATATATATATATATATATATATATAAACGAACATGTGCGTGTGTGTTTGTGTGTGTGCTTGTGTATGTTTGTATGGCTCGCAAAAACTTTCGACAGAGGCCACGGATTTTCGCCATATTGGCATCATTTTCAAGCTCCAACCTTTCGACGGCAAATATCGAAATATTGGCCGAAAACATTAATTTCTTCATCCAAAACCGACCATTGTAATACAGGGAGGGAGTAGCAAAAAATCGTTCCCTCACGACAACATAGCTTCTACGCGTGCGCAAATGACGTCGGAACTTGAATTAGTTTAAATATAAAAAAATGACCGAATTTTGTCGACGTCCTCTTACTTCAGTTGATTAAAGCGCGGCGTCATTATCTGAAGATTGTAAGTTCAAATCATGATGTGAGATGTCTTTTTTTTTCGATTCTTAAAGTTTTATTAATGAAACAGGGTTTTTTATACCATTTTTCACGTTCGCTGTTTTTTTGTTTGTTTTTATTTTTTAGATTAAAAAATCTAAAAAAATGTTTTAAAATCGTTCGTTTTGCATCACGTTCATTTTTTTTTTCGGGGGGGGGGTTCATCACATTCGTTCGTGCATTCTTTTTTTTTGTTTTACTTTTTCCGATTTTAAAAACATTTCACATCGTTCGTTTGCATTACGTGCGTTTTTTTTTTCGATTTTTAAAAGAAGTTTTAAGATTGTTTTTTTAATATTATTTAAACAGGGTTATTACTTTACTTATTCTTTTGTCTTTATTTACCCTCCCCCCAACACACACACACACACACACACACACACACTTCTAAACACCCAGGCAACGCCGGGTACCCCCGCTAGTTTAGATATAAAATGAGAATAAAGGAATTTGAAAATATGATAAAACGTAATCAAAGTAGGTACATCATCCCTATCATTTCCTTTTCTCTTTTGTTATTGGCTCTTCTTTAATGACCCCCATTATTTTATTTATTATTTTATATATAACTTTTATTCCTATTAATATTATTTTAATATTATTGCTTTATATATAATTTTTATGCCTCACTTTTCATTTACTATTTTTGTTTTCTACTCTTAATTGAGTTGAACTTTTCTTATCTCGATAATTGGGCATCGTTAAACATTTACCTTTAGATAATATAATTATTTTTTAAAATAATATATATTAATTATATTTTTAAAAATAATATATATATTAATTATATTTTGAAAATAATATATATATATATATATTAAGAGGTATATTTGGTAGGAGTAACAAGGATAAATAGTGCTCAATACGTTAGTAGAGCCATATATATATATTTTTATTATTTCAACCTTAACTGTATTTACTTAATTCCTTACAAGTTGTTTTTATAGGCGGAATAAAGATTATCCGCCCATATCATCAGATAATTTATGTTATAGAAAAAAAGGAAAGCTATTATTTTACATATTGATATTAAAAACCAGGAGATTGAGAATAAGAGATAGTGAGGGTTGGAGGAAAAAGGTAATAAAGGAAAAAGGGGGGAAATGACACAAGAGCGAAGAGAAAAAAGAAAAGAATATAAATTAAGTTTAAATTTTGTAAAGTTATTAATATAAGACAGAGCAAAAGATGGGGAGTGAAAATGGAGGAAAGAAAAAAGAGAGAGGAAATTAATAATTGAGCGTGCTGAAAAAAGTTTGTTTTTTTTTTGAACGGTGACTTACATGTGTCTCTGTCTAATATTTATAACTTTACAAAATTTTAACTTAATTCATATATATTTTTTTTTCTATTTCATTTTTCTAGTGTTTTTCTCCCCCTCTTCCCTTTATTACGTTTTCCATTCTCTATCCATTACTTCCACGCTGGCTTTTAATATCCATATGTAAAACAATATCTTTCATTTTTATTTAACTTGAATCATCTGATGATATGGGCGGATAATATTTATCCCGTCTATTGAAACAACTTGTAATGTATTAAGTTAATACACTCAAGATAAAATTAATTAAAAAAACACACACACATACATACATACATGGTGGTTGGAACGTCTTTTCAAACGAGTGCCACTCCCTCAGACACTTAAAGTCCATGAGCCAAAAATTAACTTTTTTTTAGTCCTACCGGTGAATTCACAGGCTCAAGCAGGCATGACACTGAAGACGGTCATTGAGATTAATTATTACATGCTTCCAGCATTTTAAGCCTCGACGCGTCACAACTTTTCCATCGCCACAGGACCATTTTTATAGACAAATGTATGAGGGAGTATCCATACACGGATGATGTTACAGAGTCTTAGCTTTGTACGACAGCTAAGTCTCTCTCTCTCTCTCTCTCTCTCTCTCTCTCTCTCTCTCTCTCTCTCTCTCTCTCGGTGCAAAATATTGAGATCAATCAACAAGCTAGAGCAAGATAGCCAGCAACAACTTAAACTACAGACCAGCTTAATGCGGGTACTGGTCTCCCGATTTATGTTTTTTTTTAATAAGAGATTTGCTTCTCCCAGAAAGGTTGCCTTCACCACGGCTTACGGGAGCCCTCTCCACCCAACAAACACACACACACACACACACACACACACATACACATATATATATATATATATATATATATATATATATATATATATATATATATATATATATATATATATGCTAACAATTGATTTCATTGCGATATTGATTTTATAACCGGGGGCATTTTTTTTAGAATAGATGATGTATCTTTTAGGGCTATAATCTGTATTTCATTACAAGTTAATCTCCCAGGGATTGTTTCCAGTTATTTCTTAAGAATGTTTAAATAGGCATGTTGCTCCTATCGCAACAGGTATAATGTCTATTTATTTCAGAGATCATGTCATCTTTAAACCATTTTTTACGTCCTGGTTACTTTTTTTCCATTCAGCTCTATTAAGACCATGAGTGCAGTTTTTCAGCCTTGTTCCATTTCACAATGTCTACCTTGATGGACTTGCCTTTTATATACCTAGATATTTATGTGTATAAGTAATTATTTGTTCTTATTTCGGGTGTATAATAAGTGTATGCAAGCTATTTTGTTACAACTACTTCTTAATTAATAATGGAGTTAACTCGCTTACATGCATTTTCTGCATTAAGGTGCCGTGTTAAGGGACTGATTTTTATTTAATTATTATTTGTTTGTAAGTACACGAATATTATTTATTATCTATTGATAAGTATATAACTATATTTGTACATATAAATAAATTAATTTATATATATATATATATATATATATATATATATATATATATATATACTACATACATGTATATATGTATATATGTATTTATCTTTTTTTTTTCTCACATTGTTTCTCGAATTGATTTATATTATTATTTTCTCTTTTGCAGGTAAGTACACGGAAAGTTTCAATATTTCTTGATTTGGATTTTTCCCCCATCGGTAAGCTGCAACTTTACTATTTCTTCAAGTGAACGTGACATCTTGGAATCCAGATACCCTTTCTGCACCTTACTCCAATAGGACGTCACCTAATATATATATATATATATATATATATATATATATATATATATATATATATAATATATATATATATATATATATACGAGCAAACAGTTAATAAAACATGTTAAAAACACTTTGAAAAAAAGAGTTAGAAACATATTTAATCTGAAATAAAACACTAGATAAGTGGATAGTCCTTAATCCGCGGAGTTTCGAAGAAATACTTTCCTTCTCATCAGAGGGTAGGAATGAGCAAAATGCGGGATCGGATTTTCCATGCAAAAGTATTTGATGAAACAACAAATGAGTTAAAGATCTTACTTGATAACAAAAATGTGTAGCAGGGGAAATATGGTGAAGCAAAAGGTGATTACACGTGAATGGATAGTCTGCTGGAAGATAAATAATCCAGTGACGGTAAAATCCAAATATATAACTTCAGGAAAGTTAATTGAATTTCCATTTGCCCAAGTAAAATCAAAGGAAATCCCGTAATTGGAAGATGGTCCAAAATAATCCAAAGGCAGAAATCCATAGAAAAATTGACAAAAATGTGTACAAGGGAAAAAAGAAAAAAATCCAATAATATTAATAAAAGAAAAATAATATATGCTTTTCACTCTACTGCCGAGACATAAATATAAATAAGAAAGATCAGGAAAGAAGAAGAGGAGAAAAAAATTAAATGGTGATAGAATTAAATATAAAATAGAAAAATAAATGTTAAAATGATCCAGACAGGAAATATATATATTTATTGTGTACACATAGGTATATTTATATGTATAAAAAAAAAGGAGAACGGCCACCTAAAACCACTAACCTAGTTCTAAAACAGATCCTTTGTTTGATAAAATGCATGCCCATTGGCTGATAGGAAGGGGCGCAATGGAGACTAGAAAGCTGATTGGCCAACTAGAAATCCTCAACATATATAAAAACAAAAAGCAACGACAGAATTCGCGCATAAGCCTGACGAATCCTATAGTTAGATGAAACGCAGAATATTCAGTGTAGCTTAATCGCCATATATATTTTATAAATTACTATATATATATATATATATATATATATATATATATATATATATATATATATATATATATATATATCGGGCATGTTTCGACAGCATAATCTCACTGAGACAAATGTTAACGAAACCCACGGAATTCTTTTGTTTCGCTATTTTCTTTTTTACTTCATCCAATCTCCGAATAATTCTTTTTGTGCTTTTTTCAAAATCATTTAGGTCGAATCCGTATGCTTGTTTAGCGAGCGCTTTCGATCGGAATACTTCCATCATCCTCATACATATTATTTCTTTAAATTGCGTCATCAAAATTATTCTTTGAATATATAAATTTTTGTTATGTTCACGTGGTTGTTAATTAAGAATTAAGTGTGTGGACGATTTTTTATAGGGGATGGAGGTTCACAATGATGTTTACGTCATTTTCTTTTATACATATATACATACTTAAAATTATAAATTTACGACCCAAACATTTAAAAATATTTCGGCTATATTCGTAATTTACATTATTTATCTGGGGCATCATTGTCTTTATACATAACATTTCAAGTATTTTTTTTAACTATTTATACTATTCTAGCTTTGTAAGACTTTAGTATTTTCAACCATGATTCTTCAGAATTCAGAATGATGGTAACCATGTTTTTTTTTATGTTGCGATATAGAACTAGAGAGGCGGGGGAGTTAGTCTTCGCGACCACGTGTTTGTAGTATAGCTTATACAGTAAGCAGTATTAGATATATTAGATATTAGATAGTATATATATATATATATATATATATATATATATATATATGTGTGTGTGTGTGTGTGTGTGTGTGTGAACAAATGATTAATAAAACATGTTAAAAGTCATCTTGAAAAAGAGTTAAAAACATATTTTATTTTAAAAAAGGAAGCACAAGATAAGTGGATAGTCCTTAATCCGCGGAGTTTCGAAGAAATGCTCTCCTTCTCATCAGAGGGCAGGAATTAGCAAAATGCAGGATCGGATTTTGCATAGAAAGTATTCAATGAAACTACAAGTAAGTCACACATCTTACTTGGTTAAAAAAAGGGTGAGGTAAGGGGAATAGGAGGTAAAAGAAAAATGATAAAAAGATTTCACATGAATGGATTTTTTACCTTTCACCGTTGAGTTACTATATTGTTCATATTTTGCCAACATGGTCAGCGATAATTGAATTCGACTACAGAAATTTTGCTGGTATTCAAAATCATTAAAACTTTTTAACCGGTAATCACCGTAAAATTATATTTTCTTAATCAATGACTTCTATCACTTATTTTCGTTATATATATATATATATATATATATATATATATATATATATATTTTTTTTTTTTGTTTACTTTGTCTCTTACTGGTTCAACACTCTAAGCTATATAACTAAACTAGTTTATGTATTTGATTCTCCATCGCAAGGTCTTAATTCGTAATGGCCAAAACGAATAAAACCCCGCTACTACATAAAATGAATAGTTCAAAACAATGTCTTTATTTTATGTTGTTTATGTTTTAGACACGAACCAACCCTCGATAGATTAGTTTCGATTTCATTTCAGTGTCCATTCCTTATTAAAAATAGCTTTAATTTCGCATGAATCAATTTCGTTTCGGGTAGAAAATGAGAACTTTAATTAATATTAACATCTTTCATCATCTGCGCTTTTAAATAATTAAGTCGTATCCTAGACGTGGCACGCCTATGTGTTGAGCTTGCCTTAATTAATACACCTAATACGTGATAAAACCACTCTATCAAAAAAAATATTTAAATTATATGATTTCATTAAAAAGAAAGAAGACAGGTTAGCATTTTAAAACACTACCAGAAGAGCGTGCAAATGTGTGAACAAAATAAATAAACCGTTTTTATTATATTTCATCGCCTGTAAGTGCGGTTTAACAAGTTCGTTTTAATGTTCCCAAGGCATTAAAGCATACTCCCATGCCCAGTTGACTGAAGAGGGCGGTAACTCTTTTGACAAATTTGTCAAAGACGAGAAATGCTTTTTTTTTATTTCCCTGAAGCCTCGCTTAGCAGGTTCTCATATTAATTAGAAAATTTGAAAGCAATTTTTACTAATATTATCATAAAAGAAATTATAATAATCAGTCAATCATAATAGAAATTAGCAGATGATTATAATGTCATCATTTAGTTGAAAAATTCACCCGAACGTTTTTTTTAATGTAATTTAGCTGCGATCTGAGTTTTATATTGTGAGTTCTTGCGTAAAGAATGCGTCGTCAATATTAAAGATTTTATTAGTATGTCAGAACAGCAGATTTATGAAAATTTACATCTGTGCAATAATTTATTCTATCATATCTACTTGTATCTCAACGTCATTTGGAAATATATGCAAAACAAAACGGTAAAATAACTTTGAACTTCAAAATGTGCATATCACACGTTGTACACTAACGTATCTTGAACTTATTTCATGGTGTTTAACTTTCTTACTTGTAGGATGAGGAGAAAAATAATATGGCAACCTCTTTATGACCCGAATGAATAACTTTTTTATAAATTATGCAACATTAAAAATTATCCGTAAGCCCCATCTTTGGGTAGAGAGATGTCGTAAATAATCTCACCCGCTACGTAATTGGCTGAAAAATGCTAGGCTCGCTGTTTGTTTATAAATCAGCGGTTTGAGCACTATAAAAGTGGTGGACGAATGTTTGTTTAAAATAGAAATTTGGCGAGGTCGTTTACGGGAAGCGCTCCTGTGGGTCGATCTGACTATCAACGGTATGGATCTAGGTTCAATCCTCAGCTTGGGAGAGGTGCTAGACTAGCGGCACTGATGAGCTGTGATACCCAATATTAGTGTTGAGGCGATTAATCTGAATAAAAGTAAGGAATCGGAAAAATCAGAAATTTTGGAAGGTATCGGTATAGGTATCGATATCGGAAAAATATTGTCTATTTTCCAATGCCAAAAACGATTCTTTTATCGTTATATATTTTTATTTTTATTTTACTTAAGATTTACTTTTATAACGCCAGCATTAAAGATAATATGATGAATATTTATTCATTTTAATCTGCGAGTAAAATTAATATGGATAGATCATTTCCAAACTGTAGGTTTTACGTGAAGAAAAACATGTCTATACAATTTATGGGGTTTTTACGACAATCGTTTAAAATTTTAAGATTTATTCCTTTTTAATGTTTTTAACGTCTGTCAGGGTGGTCAATCATTATTTGATGATCTGCCCATATGAGTTAAATTGACCGGATTTTATTTAAACTGAACGTGCTCAACGAAAGGAAACGAGTTTCTTAAAGGGGCTTACATAATTGTTTACTATAATAATTATTAAATATCTACAGACACTTGTGTTTCATCTTTTTGGGAAGCATCAGTACTATATTTCGCATAAAGATATATATATATATATATATATATATAATTATATATATAAATATATATATATATATATATATATATATTTATATATACTGTAAGTTATGAAAGTATATAGCAGATAATCTCCTAGCTGATAATCTCCAAAGAATTTTCCGCGTTTCATCCCCTAAGGGATTGTCAGGAAAGAATGCATAAACTTCGTTTTACGTTATGAATTAAACTATACACGTGGGTTTTAGTTTAGCTAAGTAACTAATCATATTCATTGTTCTCCCGCCTGTAATTACTGTATTCATCAACCAATCTACAGGCTTCACTTGTGTAAGTTTGAGCTATTTCTACTTTTTTCTATTCTTTTATTTTTTTTTATATTGGTGAAGCGCCTTTTTTAAAAAATTGCCTAATTAGTACTTTATCGTATCTGAACACGTGCAAGGTTGGAGTCATTTTCAGTTTATAATTTTATTTTTTAACTATATTATTATCCTAAAGTAAATTTGTTCATGTGTCTACAATTTTTGGCTATACTATTTCAACAGTTCAATGGATGTATTGTTATTCAACGGACTACTGTTCTCATCTTGAGTGTGAGTTTGAAAATCACACTCAAGAAGAGAACAGTAGTCCGATGAATAACAATACATATAACCAATCCTCATCTCAAAAATTCAAAAAACGTAAGTTCCATGTATTTTGAAATATAAGTTTAAGTCTTTAACAGTTTCGAATCTCAATGTTCTCATTTAAACATAATATACACAAGTGACGGAATATTTTTATACGGTCGCTGGTCATATTTTTCCATTAAATTATTACTAATGTCCATTTGAAATTTCGAGCGAATTATTTAAATAGATTTTCTTTAAAGTAATATGCAAATGGCATAAACGATTTAATGTTGGTTTCTTTTGAATAAATAGTACATCTAGAAATCATATGTGCATAAAAGTATATGAGTCCGTTTTCATTACTAAAATCTGTGTATAAAACTGTGAACATCTTGCATGCATTCCTTCAATTTTGAACAAGAAAACAAACTGACAGAATTTCGATTTTATTGTTATAGATATATATATATATATACATATACTTATATATACATATATATGTTATATATATATATATATATTATATTTCATGCATCAAAATACTGTGAATAAATATAGAACCAGCTAATTATCGAAAGTGTTCAAATTATTGGTTATTGTTGTCCATGAACAGCTTACAACGCTCAGTGATTCAATCAAAAACGTTTATAATTCGTTCAATTGGTACGTTGACACATCTTCTTTCAATGGTTGTTTTCAACTAATACATTGTCGCTCGATTCGTCGTGTAAACCCTGGGTTTACATATCCGCCCCCCCCCCAAAAAAGAGAAAAATCCAGGTGGGGGAGGTAAATCCGCTTAGCATGGACAGTGTTCGATACTTCCTCTTCGTCTACTGTCTGTTTCGCAGGTGACTATCCAGGTATGCTCGTACGTAAGGATGATAGTGGGGAAGTGCTCGATCCTTCTAGAAGTACCATTTTTTTTTATTCCTAAACATCTCTTGGCAACGTAGTGTAGCGTATTCATGTAGCAAGTTGAGATCATTTAAAGAGTGTATGCAATTTATTGGGGCCCCCCATATATATATATATATATATATATATATATATATATATATATATATATATATATATATATGTGTGTGTGATGTGTGTGTGTGTGTGTGTGTGTGTGTGTGTGTGTGTGTGTGTGTGTGTGTGTGTGTGTGTACGTGAGGGGATTGTGGAAATTACAAAGCGGCATCGTCCATATGCTTCTGGACATTGTATTGACGTTCAACATGAATATGGATCCCTCAGTATTATTGTACTATTACAATTACAACTGTAAGCATTTTTATCTAAGTAATTCGGTTAATGTAGTTTCAGAATATAACTAGTAATTACGGTTTATTTCCAATATCATTATAGGAGTCTGTGACATATTTCCGTTCTACAGACGCTCGTTTCCAACGAAAATCCCACGATACCATCATAGCATCTTTGGACAGAACAAATACTACACCTGGATCCTAGCCAGAAGACCATGGTGTATATTTTAGTTTCTACATACGGCCCAAAGTAACATTTTTTTTTTATTGACATTGCGTCTTCGATTATCGGGAGATCCAATTTATTAAAAAGGAAAATAAAAATTGCTAACATACTAAGACCATTAAATAAGAGTATCTATATATTAATTTAATATTCGTAATACGTTATCACCTTCTATCCTTTCTTTTTAATAAATAGGACCTAATTAAATAATTTATACTCTGGAAATCGTGACATGCATACGTACGTACATTATAAGTACTGCGGTATTGATATATAAATATACGAGTGTGTGTAACCATATTAGTTAGTTCGTGCCTATCTATATCTCTTTAAAAATGTACCGATGAACCTAAACGTACATCCATGCACACAAACCCACTTATATGTGGGTGTGCTTGGTGTATTCTTTTTTCTTTATTCACATAATCGAAAGAACCTAGCCAATCGATTCTCTGCCAGCTTATTGTTTTACTTATTGACGATAAACTGCCAGCTATGTTTGATTATTGTTGGTTATTAGTGTATACGTTGTCTTATTTTCCATCGTTGTCTTCGATAATGTTTCACTGGAGGAAAACAATAGTTTTTTTTTTTCGCTAAAAATACGCATCTCTTTATTTAGATCCAACTCAATTATCGATAAATGTTTCATCTTTAAAGCTGCCATAAAAGATCTCCTTGGCACTATTTTTGCAGTGGAAGTCAATTGATTGGCGTCTCTTTCTGCCATAATTGATAAAAATAATCTATGTTATCTTGTTAGCGCATGTTTCATGTGGGTGTTTATTTACTAGAGAAAGCGCCGGGTGTAGTCCGGTAATGATAGCAATTAAACTAACAGCTCTGATTAGTAATTTTGCTAAAGTAAAAATAAATATATTTAAAAGCAATCGGCAATTTTATACCCGCGTAAGCCTGATCATTTCCTCAAGAATAAAACATTAAAATCAACGTTCAGGCAAGTGACACTTGCCATAAATATTCAGTGGGTATATGTATAATATTAAAATAAATACGTATCCTTGGGCAGCATTCTTTCATATATACAGGTCTGGTTGAATATTCTGGTTACATATTCAACTAGAGCTGTATAAATCTATATATTCATAAAAGAGAGAATGTGTGCGTGAGTTTGACGAAACAATCAACCGAAAGACTCAACCATTTTTTATCTACAGACGTGAAAGATGGTAGATATGCTATTAAGACACGTGCAAAAAATTTTGATTCGGTTTTTTATCCGGAAAAAAGAGCTGCTAATGGGTCAAATTTGAAAAATTGGTACTGGAATATCATCGGATTTTTAGTTACTTGTCAACTGTTTCACGATTACGCATGCGCCAATCGTTCACATGACAATTTCCTTATGGTAAGAATAAATAGGTTTGTAAACACTTTCGAAAGATGGTGACAAATTGGCCTAATGGTTATCGTACTTGACTCACTCTCTTTAGATTTTGGCTTGGGAAAATATGAGCAGCAATAGCCGAAAAAGCACATATCCGAATTCGACAGTGCGTTCAGGCTTGCATGACAAGGAAAAAGAAAAAAAAATGACAGCACGTAATCGGAAAGAAGAAATGTCTGCGCTGGAAAAGATAAGCGTGTAACGTTGAACGCGAGAAATGGCTCGCTAATGCTAGCGTGAAGAGGATGAGAAAATAACTGGGCCAGATGGACGTGTGGCTCTGCAGTGGTAAGTGCAGAGACATTTAAGTTGGTGTCGAGATGGGTGGGGTTGTTAATCTTATGGCAGAAAAAAATTAGAAAAAAACAAAAGCAAGTATTGTTAAGAAAGTATGGTGATAAATGCTTATCGCTAAAACAGACAGAAAAGTCGAGTGGGATGTATTTATATTTTTGTTTGCTTGTTTGTTTTCGGTGGAACAAGACATCCTGGGAGTCCGAGCGAGATTTATACTATAACGAAGATTCTTCCAGTGTAACAAAATAAGAGACCGATAGACTACTCTACAAGCTGTTCAATAACTGTTTTTTAACGCTGTATCCTTTGCATTCCTTCTTTGTTCTTCTTCCCCTATCCTTCCCCTGTCTTTTTTTTCTGCTTTATCCTCCATCTTTTATACTAAACTAGCGAAGGGTACCCGGCGTTGCCGGTGTGTTTTTCGGGGTATGTGAAAAAAACCCGAAAATGTGAAAAAAAAACAAACAAAAAAAACAAAAACTTCAGGCCGCGCAGTTGGAAAATAGTAAAGTGTAAAAAAAAAAAACAAAAAAAAAACAGGTGCACGTTTTGATTGACGTGACGGCGATAGGTATTAAGCAGTTACTTTGCGCGGGACAGTTTTGAATGAGCTGAATAAATCGGTGTGCTTGTTTTTAAAAATCCGCTCCTTGTTTATTAGGAGGAGCGAAATGAAAGCTACAGTCTGATATGACCAAGTCGACATTGAACAAACGTTACTTAGCTTGGCTTTCGGCCAGTGATTAGAGTCGAGTTTCGCTTTTTTTTTTCTTTTTTTTTTTTTTCTTTTTTTTATACCGAAAACCGAATGTAACGCGTGCCGATGCGGGAAGTGTCGAATAATTAACGTTTGAAAGTCAATAAAATTAAATAGACAGGCGAGTTCCGTGGATAACTCTGAGATATTACAATTCATAGATGATATAAAAAGGTTTAAGAAGTTGTGAACCGAGCAAGCGCTTCTTTGAAAGAAGCCTTTTGTGGGCATCAAGGAAAAGCGTACATACATACACACATACATTTTCGCTTTTATGTATATAGATGTCTTTACGCACCTGTTTACAGAAAACTTGTAGCCTCTAGACTGATTACAAAGCTATTAAAGATTTCGCCTTGCGACATCAAGTATGACATCCAAGCTTTACAATTCACGGTGACAACATCTGAATGAAGCTAAAGAGTGAGTCGATATTGTTTTGGCATTATCTTTGAATAAAAGATTAGCAGGAAACAATTCTACCGTAGCATTGTGCCTGGTTGCGAATGATACGTCAGCAACGGACATAGGAGCCATCACGCTTTTCCTTTGTTCGAATTTTGGCACTTTTTAATGCCATTGTTGGTGGGGATTGTTGCAGAACAAAGAAGTACAACAAACATGGCGACGATCGCTGCTGCTGTCAATAAATCTTCTGCTATCGAGAATCGAATTAACAAATTAGTGACACTGGCTTTTGCAACAGGAAATGTCTTTCAAAATATAATTGCATTTTCTCGCTTTTTCTATCTATCTAAATCACTATCACTTTCTCCGTCTCTTCCTATAAATCTCTCGCACATGTGATGTATTTTTCTAATTTTTTAAAAATTCTCTTTGTTTTAATATCGTTACAGCTGTCTATATATATATATATATATATATATATATACCCATTCTATATTTTGTTTTATTCTCTCTCTCTCTCTCTCTCTCTCTCTCTCTCTCTCTCTCTTTCTGTCAATCTTTCCCTACTCGTTGTGTTCAACACCTTCATATCTATATAGATAGATAGATATGAAGGTGTCTATCTGTCTATTTCTCTATCAATCTATCTCCATTTTTCCCGCCTGTTGCGTTATATATATATATATATATATATATATATATATATATATATATATATATATATATATATATATATTATTTCCTTCAATTATTTCTCGGTCTTTGTGTTCTCCTATATTTTCTTTATATGTTCTCGTCGTTACTCTCTCTTTCTCTTTCTTTGTCTCTCTCGATTTCCTACTCTTTACATCTCTCTCTCTCATATATATATATATATATATATATATATATATATATATATATATATATTCTAGCAAAATACCCGACGTTGACTGGGTTAAAAAACAGCGTGCAGAAAATGGACTCTGATTCATGAAAGTATGATAGGTTATGAAAAGGAAGGGTTGTAAACCAAAGCAAAAATTTTATGAAAGTAAAAATAAAATAGATAAACCCCATAATTTATTATACCATAGCTGTTCACACTGAAACACGTATCACAATATTCTGTTGATTTATATTAAAAAACCTTGTTACACTTTGTGAAATATTTCCATTCTATGGAGGGCAGGCGCGAACGAACACCCCATAATTTTATTATACCCTATTTCTTCAAACCGAAACATAATCATCAAACGCAGATATATATATATGAAAAGTATTTATTTAAGTTTGTGCCTATTTCCATTCTATGGAGGCCAGGCGCGAACGGAGACCCCCACAGTTTTATTATAACATTCCAATGTAAGTTAAAACATACTTATCAAATTATTCTTATGTACATCTATATCAAAAACACTTGTTAACGTTTTTTTTTATTTTTTATTTTTTTATTTTCACACTTTGTGGACCAGGCGCGTACACAGACCCCACAATTTTAATGAATCATCAGTATGCCAGATCCAACATACCCATTCCTCTGTCTCGATACATCATCTATCATTATATGCGATCAGTTTTCTATAAGTCAACCATATATGAGCCTATTCGTGACCAGACACACATACAGACGTTTAGCTTTATATATATATATATATATATATATATATATATATATATATATATATATATATATATATATATACGGACTGTACCTAGCAAAATATTGGAATGAAACACCAATAACGTAAATAAAAATGATTTTATCATTTCATGACATTTATCTTTAAATTCTATTCAAAATGTCTTCTAAAGCGTGTAATTACTTTTCACTTTATATATATATATATATATATATATATATATATATATATATATATAGGTATATATAATATAATATATATATGTATATATATAATATAATATATATATATGCATATATAATATATATATATGTATATATATAATATAATAGATATATATATATATGTATATATATAATATAATATATATGTATATATATAATATAATATATAATATATATATACATATATATATATATATATATATATATATATATTATAATATATATTGCAGTTACAGGGAGAAGTAATATATATAGTAAGATATAAAATATATATGGCAATTAAGCTACACAGAATGTTCCGCGCTTCATGCACGCTAGAACTCATCAAGCATATGCTTATCCTTACGTGGATGAAACGCAGAACATCCTATGTAGCTTAATTGATATACATATTTTATAATTTACTACCTAGCTCTACCTACGTATTGAGCATTGTTGAAGTAAATACTTAAAGTTTAAGCATAAATTTATGCTTTCGTATATTAATTTATGTGATTAAATAAAGTACCAATATATATATATATATATATATATATATATATATATATATATATATATACATATATATATATATATATATAATAATCATAATCATAATCATAATAATAATAATAATAATAATAATAATAATAATAATAATAATAAAAATTATTTCCACAACCGGGTCTTGGTGTAAGTTTACAGTGATATCTTTCATCTAGTTTGTATTTGTGCCGTGCATTCTATTGATGTTCGACACCCGTGCATACTCTGCTTTAATCACTTTTGTCCAAACTGAATTATATTTAGATCAGGATTCTCCGTAACGCGGTTGCAAAATATATCTCGTTTCGATGTTTCACTTCCTAAATCCTTGTGAGAGTTTTTTTAGATATTTCCATTCGATGGACCAACTATGATGTTATTGTGTCGACTTGAATAGAAAATCTGGTACGTATTTATCCCAGGCCAAGTGTCACGAAACGTATTTTATTTCTTATCGCATGTCTGATAATCATTCAATCAGATGAAATGTTAAGATTTCCTTTCGTATTGCATTACATATTCGGCGTTCAGTAGATGTTTTCTTTAAAAAAAAAGGGGGGGGGGTAACAGAGATAAGTTTCTTCCAGAGATGGAATTTACTTATGAAACACTAGTGTGTGAAGGTATTAAAAATATTTATTATATTAATTACGTCCTCCTTTAAGAACTTGGTTCTTACTGTTTAGAAGTTGAAATAAAAGGCGGTCTCGTACACTCACATGCGCAGACTATGATGCTAAAATCATAAAATTACTCTCTCGGTCTTGACATTTATATAAATATTAATTTCAACTATATTTCTCGTGGTTTACGTTGGCTGTTGAAATTTGCCCCTTGCTAATGGAGTCAGAAATGGCTTCGTGGTTGGGTTCGAATGTCCCGAACGGCCATAATCGTAACTGCCTGCATTTATGATTCTGGTGCCTGTGTGTATTAAAAATAATTATATTAATAATATATATATATATATATATATATATATATATATATATATATATATATATATATATATATATATATATATATACTTGTTTATTGTTATATAAACATGCTCACATCCCGCTGCTACAAACAGCCACTTGTTTCAATCAAACAAGAGATATCATCAGGCAGCGACTTGACTATTCAAATGTTCATTGAATAATCTAGATTATTCAATGAACATTTGAATAGTCAAGTCGCTGCCTGATGATATCTCTTGTTTGATTGGATTAACTGGCTGTTTGTAGCAGCGGGATGTGAGCATGTTTATATAACAATAAACAAGTATTATCAGCTCTTTTTATTGAGCACTATCTAAAACCTCGTTGAATTCACTAGTCCATTACTTTTGAATAAAAAGAACCCGAGTATATATATATATATATATATATATATATATATATATATATATATATATATAGAGAGAGAGAGAGAGAGAGAGAGAGAGAGAGGGGGGGAGAGAGAGGGAGAGATAGAAAGAGAGAGATGCAAAATGAACAAACCATTTATATATCCATAACTTTTCGTCTTTATTTTAGACTTCTTCCGAATGAACAAATTGAAGAAAATAAAATACTAGTACGATATTTGAAAATATATTTGTGAATGGATGAGTGTATATATGTGTGGTATGATAAGGTATGGCATAAGGGCCTACTTCACAGGATTTCCAGCTACGGTATTACTGGAAATGTTTTCTCAAACATTAAATCATTTCGCTCTGATAGGTTCATAAGAGTAGTGGTTGATGGGCAGAAATCAGAAGCCCACAGTATTAATACTGGAGTCCCCCAGGGGTCAATCCTGTGCCCTACTCTCTTCCTGATCTACATCAATGATCTCCCAAAACACATACTTAAATCATTCGTTGACATCTATGCTGATGACACGACCATCTATGACAACACATCAAAGGCCGTAAATGACAAAGTTCTCTCTAATTCTCTCTCCTCTGATCTCGAGCGCGTGGTACAATGGGGAAAGAGGTGGCTGTCACTTTTAATGCATCCCAAACCAAGCTTCTATCTTTACATCATCAACGCTTTGATTCCCATCTGGCATCAATTGAAGTGGATGGCTCTCGTCTTGGGGAGGCTCCATGTTTTGACAAGCTTCTTGGTTTGACCTTTACTCCTGATCTGAAATGGAACACGTACATCAAATCTGTTGCCAGGGACGCTGGGAAAATGAGGGATCCTTCTACCGCTCCAGAAGATATCTCACTACTGATGCAATTCTCTATCTGTATAAAAGCCAAGTACGTCCAAGTATGGGGTACTGCTGCCACATCTGGGCAGGAGCTGCTAAAAACAGTCTATCCTGCCTTGACAGATTACAAAATAGACTTCGTGGTTTAGTGGGGGATGGTCTTTTCTCTTCCCTGTAACCTATCTCCCACAGAAAAGACGTTGCGAGCCTGTCTTTGTTTTATCGTTATTTCCATGGCAGGTGCTCGTCTGAGTTCCAATAACTCGTCCCCCCTCGCCAATCTTTCACGAGAAACATTCGTCTAGCTGAAACCGCTGTCAATCATTTTCCCCACTCTTTATCTGTGCCTAAATTCAAACGTAGATTCCATGAGCAAAGCTTATTTCTTAGAACTGCACGCCAGTGGAACTCTTTGCCGCTTGCCTGTTTCCCACCTGACTACAACTTGGACGTCTTCAAGTCCAACATAAACAAACTCCTGACAAACCGCCCCCTTAAGTAAGACACTCTATCAAAACCCCCATACTAATGATTACTACAATACTATCATTGATTACTGTACACGCAATAACCCTTATCCCTGAGTGGCCTTCGGCCTTTATAAGTGGTGACCCCTCATGTAAAAAAAAATGGTGTTATATTTATTTTAAACAGAAGTGTATTCATGCACTTTATTTACTGTGGCAAAACAAATTCCACAATCAGGTGTTTGTTTTCTAATCATAATGCCGATTTTAATATTTATGTACGACAAACTTAGGCTCGACAAATGTACAACAATGCAGGATAACCACGTCCTGCTGATTTTCCGTTTGTGTGATAATTTGACACGATAAATGTACGAGAAAGCACAACGACTGCTCTTGTTGGTTCTTTACTCGTGTGATATTTGATACGACACATTAAGGCACATAAAATCACGATAGGATAAATGTACGACAAAGCACAACTTTTGCTGTTCATTTCCTATTTATATGATATTTTGGCACGACAACTTGTTACAGCAAATTAAGCCAGTAAAATTGGCCCGACTCTTTTTTTATTAATTTTTTTTAAAAATATGAACAAGCGTTTGGGTTTTTTTTTTCTAAAAAGGGGAATATTTAAACAAATGCAAGCCAAATATTAAAAGTAATGTTTTCTTAAGTTAAAGAAGAAACAATATTTGTTTACTTTTTCAAATGGTAAATGTTTTTTAATGTTATATTAAGTGTTTGCTTTAAATAATAAATATTTGAAAAAATAATGGCTATTGCAAGTAAATATATCAACAAATGATTCAATGTGTGCGTCTGTGAGTTTGCTCCCTATAGACTCGAAAACGGCTGACTTGATATTTATAAAAATTCACAGAAAGAAAATTTATGTGACGTAGTATTCTTAAATAGGTTCAGTATCAGAATGTCTTTGATAAGTATAGATAATCAATAATCGAAATAATCAGCTGAAAGAAGGAAGAAGCAATGTGCACTGAAGTTAACACCTTACACAGCCTAGCATCACAGTCCATTTGAGAAGTTGTATTACTACACAAGCAGAAAAGCTGGACATATCAAATCAACAGTAGGTTATTTGATATGTCAGGGACGCGTTTGAAATTAATGTTTCTGTTTCGAGGACAACTGGAGTATATTGATTGAGTTTTGCATATTTTAACTATAATTCAAGTAATTATATATAACAATAATTTATATAAAATCAACAGTAGACTCTCTACAGTGCAATGTACATTACAATGTATTGTGAAATAAGTATTGGCGGGAGCCATGTGAGCTGGCTCCTTGTACACCGCGATGTGTCCCTGAACAAAGCAGGCAATCAATTGATTTGATTTAAAATGGGGATTTAACTGATTTCGATGACAATAAAAATATGGCAGTGTGAAACATTCGTTGATAATGATTCACTCCCGGGCAACAGCGGGTCACCGTTCTAGTTCTTGATATATGAATCTCAGATTGCTCGACTGATGTGTCGAAATATCTTACGGTTAGAAAAAACAGTAGAAGTGGTTGTCGTAAGTTGTCGTGCATTTGTCATGCACTAATTTGCCGTGCATAAGTCGCAAAACTCTCATAAATTCTATTTCCCCGACGCCTGTGTATCTGACAAATGACTTACGAGGCTGTGTTTGTAATAAATCAATGTTATTCTATTGGATCAAATATTGAAAAGAAAAAAGAAAAAAGCCTCTCTTCTGTGGATTTTTAACCAAATTCTACTTAAAGAAGATACCGGTTTTTCTTTGTTGCGTTATTTCATTGTCTCCCTGGTTCCTTATCGATAACGAGACAGCAACGAAAACAAAATAAAACGTTGAACATTTAAAGCCAAATCGGCTTTTATTCGCCAACGCAAGATAGGCGACTGCTGAAGAAAGAAACTGCGTGTTGTTCATCAACAATAATAGGAAGATGTACGTCAAAATATTGTAACTTGTTGATTCATACACGTTGCGATTGCTAAACAGTATATTTAAATTGGTTTATGAAAGAAGAAAAAAACAGAAAATAAGCAGAAAGAAATCTTATCGAAAAATTAAAGTCCCTATTTACTTTAATCGTTGCATTGAAGAAGGTTTATTCCGGTGTTCTAAAAATACACACGCACATGCGAACACACACGCACATGTGAACACACATGCACACGTGTAACCATGTAGCACCTCGCGACCCACACGTTGTAGACGCAATCGCAAAGGAGACAAATAGTAAGAAAGAGGAAAGAATATATTATTTGATTATTGGAATTCTTTTGAGATGAGTAATTTTTACATTTCATCTATTATCCTCATCTTTCTAGTTGTTGTTTCATAACGTTTCGACCCACTATTCCTCTGTCCTTCGTCAGGTTGTTAAACGCGACCGGATAGGAATGATGAATCTCCAACTGTATCTCCAGTGGATAACAGCCTCCCATAGGTTTTATTGCCTCATCACGTTTTGTCCAACTAATCTTCTTAAACTTCTATTGCCGGTTCAAAGAAAAAACTTTATTTCTCATTCTTCCGCCAAGCGTGATTCTTGTTACAGCTGTGATGTCATCCACATCTCAAATGTGATCCTCTCAAGCGTCGGCTCTTTCCTTTTCATAGTCTTTTTCCTTGCCGTGACGTCATTTAGCACACGTATCAGTATTTGTTTTTAAATAACATTTTCACCCCAAACAAGGTACATTGCCACTTTGGTGTAGGGGGCTACTATCAGGGGCAACAACTACTGGTGTACTATGTAGGGATTTTGTGCAGCAAGATGGTTCACGTTGACCTTGAACTTCTGCACGTCAGTACAGTTGAGGAAGCAGGGACCTGGAATGGAATTCCAGAGTCTAGCGGTTCTGGGGAAGAAACTACTGAAGAAGAAAGATCTTTTACATCTAAAGATCTCTACAGTGTGGGGGTGGGATTTAGCAGCCTGTTGGGTTTGTCGAGGGTGTTCACGTCGTGGGGGCACAAGTGCTTCCAGTTCGTCAGAGCATTCACCATTAAAATACTTGTAGAACAGGCAGAGGGATGTAGCATTTCGTCGATGGGACAGAGGCTGAAGTCATATAGCTGACATACGCATGTACTCGCTCTGGTACACACACGCACACACAAAATAACACAGGTGTGTGTATGCATATATTTATAGCGAGAGATGATGGTGATGATGATGATGTGGAATTTGAATTATGACGTCTTTCTAGGGTGACAATTTTATCGTCCAACCCTGTTCTTGAATATATGTGTGTGAGCGCGCGCGTGTGTTTGTATATATATTGATATATATATATATATATATATATATATATATATATATATATATAAGACTTTTACAATATATATATATATATATATATATATATATATATATATATATATATATATATATATATATATATATATGTTTATCGAGGCGTGTATCCGGTTGGGATCTACGGGATTTTAAGGTTCCCAATTTGACAGTCTTATTAATATTAGTAAAATAACAGACGTAATATATAATATGCGTGTGTGTAACCCTTCCAAGAACACGTATCTTCCCCTCCTCTGTGTTAAGAACTTGTATATGTCTCCAGTCAATACATATTTATATATATATATATATATATATATATATATATATATATATATATATATATCAAGTCCCAAGCATCTCAGAACTGTATAAATGTCTGTCTTCCTCATCATTATTATATATGTCCTCAATATGAAACCCCACTATTTAACAAGAGTGATTTGATCATTATATGATGATCTGCACATATGAGCTAAATTGTCCGACTTTTATTTCAACTGGAAATGCTCAAAGATAAGAAACGATGTTTTTAAAGAGGCTGGTATAATTATTTACTGTAATCTTACCTTTCAATGTTGAGCTCCATAAATACCAGAAATCTTTCTATTCTAATAGTTTCTACCCTCGAACAACTAGACTTTGGAATTCCCTTCACGCTATCTTCTTCCTTGGCTGTGCTGATATTTAGAAGTTTAACTGTAACGTAACCCATCTTTGTTATTTGTTTCCTAATTTTTCCTAGTCCATTACGTCCAAGTGGCGATATGATTTGTTAGAGGTGAAGAGTAAAAGAAGAAGAAGAAGAAAAAACAGTGGTCTTGAGACCGAAAGTGGGAGATATCTTTTCATGAGTGAGTTTTAAGAAGAAAAGTTGAATGAAAAATAATTTCCGTTGCTTTGTTTGCAAGCTAAATGTTGAGGTGACTAAGAACGTCGAGTCGACCAGAGGAAATTAAATTGTTTTTATTCTTGTT
The DNA here is from genome assembly GCF_053919585.1 of Euprymna scolopes. Classification (NCBI taxonomy): domain Eukaryota; kingdom Metazoa; phylum Mollusca; class Cephalopoda; order Sepiida; family Sepiolidae; genus Euprymna; species Euprymna scolopes. The sequence goes on from NC_136493.1 coordinate 21,072,213, forward strand.
TAGGATTTTAAAAAAAATCTTTCCCTTCGTGGCTGGGAATTTCTCATACCCGGTCAGTGCTTCGGTTAATTGTGCTCATAATAATCGACATTTTTATGAGCGTTTTTTTTTGGGGGGGGGGTAACACTTAAGGGTCCTGCCTAGCTGTGGTCAATAGAAAAGAAAAATAAAGAAAGCGGCTTCGAATCAGAAAACGGAGAAACCCTTGAGAAAGAGAGAGAAAGAAAGAAATAACGCGAGTAATAGAGTAACGACGAGCCCGCTAGGAGGGAGGGGGGTATTGCTACGATGCGAAGACCTAATCAAAAATGCAATATGTTTTTCTTATTTTTTTTCCAATATCAATAAAATATGTCTTCATCGATATTTATTTAAACCTGAACATCTGCCGGGGATTTCAGTCAGCTAATCAATAATGCTAACCAAACAAGGAGAAAGAAACAAAGTTTTTTTCAAATATTGAAAGGAAATATTGGATTTTTATCAAACTTCACTCCCATAACTGACATTTTCTCTGATTTTTCATTTTCTCTGATTTTTCATTTTCTCTGATTTTTCATTTTTCTCTCCCATCTCTTTCGCCACTCTCTCTTCATCTATCTATCTATCTATCTATCTATCTATCTATCTATCTATCTATCTCTTTTTCCTTTCTATCTTTATCTATATCTGTAGCTTTTTCTCTCCTCCTTTATTATATCGACACTACTTTTACTCCTTATCTCTCTATCATCTCTTTTTCCTTTCCGTACGTTTCATTTCTCTCTCTCTCTCTCTCTCTCTCTCTCTCTCTCTCTCTCTCTCTCTCTGTATTTATCTATCTATCTATCCTTTTCTATCTATCTTTTCAATATCCATCCTTTTTTCTCTTATCCTTTATTGCATTGACATTTATTTGGTTCCTCATCCATCTTTCACATCTCCTTTCCCTTTCACTGTTCATCTATCTATTTATCGCTATTTATCTCTCTCTTCCCCCCCTCTCTCTCTCTCTCTTATATATATATATATATATATATATATATATATATATATATATATATATGTGTGTGTGTGTGTGTGTGTGTGTGTGTGTGTGTGTGCGTGTGTGGGTGTGTGTGTGTGTGTGTATAATTATAAAACTCAAATTGTCTTGAACGATGTATGTAACCCACTTTCCGGTTACTACATCCGGTTGCGCATGCGCGTATATGACCTGCGCACTGAATTTTTACGTTATTATTCCGAAATGATCATTTAACATGGGAAGAGTGGGGTTTAAAATAACTTAAACTTGATACAGAAATGAACGATTAAAAAAAGCAGACCGTATTAACAATTGTTTATTTGGATAATTTAAACGTGAAAAAAAGAACAAAAGAACAATTGGGACGCTGAAATATTAACGTTATTATTTCGAAATTATTATTTAATATGGGAAGAGTGTGGGTTACAATAAACAAAAAACAAAAGAACAATTGGGACGCTGATATATTAACGTTATTATTTCGAAATTACTATTTAACATGGGAAGAGTAGGGTTTAAAATAACTTAAACGTAATACAGAAATGAACGATGTAAGAAAAAAAGCAGACATATCAAAATTTGAATTTAACTATAAGTATTATGGTATCTGTTCAGTGCATATTTACCTATAAGTATCGTCGGTGCCATACACTCGCCTTCCTAGACGAGACCCTTTATAAAAGGATAGAGCAAGAGTACGGGCACAATATAAAAACACTCTTCATAAAATCTTGGAAAAGATACCTAGACGACTGCTTTATCCTCTGGAGAACCTCATGGGGGATATAAAAGAACTCCACACTTTGCTACAAAATCTACACCCCAAAATAAACTTCACACTAGAACAAAGCCCCACAGAACTACCTTTCCTAGACATCCTAGTAACAATAAAAAACAACAACATAATCACAGACATCTACCACAAACCCACAGACACTCAACAATACTTCCACTTCAAAAGCAACGATCCTAAAAACTGTTTAAAATCAATACCCTACTCCCTATCACGTAGAGTCTGAACCATAGTAACAGACAGACACCTCCGTTCAACTAGAGTGAATGAACTACGAATAACACTGCGGAAAAGAGGATATCCACTACCACTAATACAGAAAGGTATTGAACTGGCTGAAAAAATTCCAATAAACCAACTAAGAACCCCAAAAGAACACAACAAAGAACAAATTTTAGCATACGTCTCTACACACAACACAAACAACCCAGAACTATCCACACAGATAGCAAAAAACCTTATCCTCCTCAATCAGAACGAAAAACTAAACAGCATACTTAAAACAACAAAAATAATAAAAAGCAAACGCCAACACAAAAACTTAAAACACATCCTAACTTCATCAAAACTCGTCCCACATACTACAAAAGGGGTTACAAAATGCAACAAACCGCGATGTGGAGTATGTGACATAATAATAGAAGGTAACACATACAAATTCAAAAACCCATCACAAACATTCAAAATAAAAAAGGATCTAAATTGCACCTCCAGAAATGTAGTATATGCACTAGGATTCACAGCATGCAACAAATCCTACATAGGTGCCACCAGAAATTTCAGCAATAGAGTGGCCTTACATAAGAGCAACATCAAAATTGCAGATAACAGACACCTCTATGTTTCAAAACACGTACACACATGCAGTGGAAACAGCTTAAAAATAATGTCAATCTTCCAAACAGACAATTATTTTTATTTACTTACACAGGAAAAAAAACTTCATCACCAGATTCACTCCTGAACTGAACAGAGCCTAATATCAACACACAAAAACATGAAATGCAAGGCACACTCGTATGCATATCCATATACATATACATATACACATCCACACATAAATCAGAACCGACACATTACAACACACTGAACAATACCAACCCTACTTAACTTCGAAACCAACAACACTAGGATACACCTAGAACGATAGTATAATATCTGTTCCAACACCTCGCTCCCTCCTCAGTCAGTGGAGGAGAACCCCCCCATGACTGAGACAACTATCATCCCTTCTATCATCCCCCTCCCATACCTATACCCCCTCCAATTGCCCCCCTCTGGGGAACAAAATCTTCCCCACACTAGGATACTGGAGACAAATAAAAAGAAACATTAAAAAAATCCCCTATACATATTTTTAAATACACCCCTCTATCTAAACAAACATAATATAAAGAATACCCGAAAAGACTGAAACGAAAAATCACAATACTAAAATCCAAGAATCAAAAAAATAAATGTCAAAATAGAATGAAAGCAACCCTGCCATTATTTCAGAAGAGCACCACATACACATTAGTAACGACCTTGGATCACAGTCACCTTCCTATGGAAGCAAATAACCTCATAATACTATAAAACAGTACACACATTCTCAAACCAATAAAAGTAAACACACACACACACACACACACCCTACTCTAAAGGAAAAGGAAAAAACGCAAGCAGAAAGAGAGAGTGAGAGAGAGAGAAACACAACACAAAAGTGACTACAGCCGAGCTCAGCGGCCTCGACAAGCCCAATAAAAGAGTAATAAAAATTGAACATGCCAATGAATAATAAACACTTACACGCCTCCACCCCTTGGAAACACTTCAAATGAACTACGAAAATGCCATGTTTACATCTCCAACACATTTGAAAATAATTTCTGACGAGGACACTTCACAGAATGTCTGAAACGCGTAAAAACGATTTCAATGATTTAAAAACATTATTACAATGATCCAAACATAATTTTCAATGAAACACCAAGACACGGAATAATAAAATAATGTTAAAAAATACACATTCTTGGTGACTACCCCCTTATTTAAATATACAACAAATATATATATATATATATATATATATATATATATATATATATATATATATATATATTTGTTGCCAACTTACTCTCTCTATCTTGTTTCATATTCTACATCTCTTAACGTCACTTTTGTATTTGGAATTTTCTTTTCTTTTTTCTACTTTTCTTAGCTTTTTTTTTCTTTTTTTGCAATTTTTCTGCATCTTATTCTCGTCTGTCTTTTTTTTTGAACATATATCGGTCCGACTAAGCAGGAATAGGAATTAATAATTCCCTCCCCTTCCTCTGTTCGTTTGTTCACACTTTTCTCAATAACCACGCCTTGCAATTTTTTATTTTTTATTTTGCACAAACATTTGTCATGGTGAAAGTAAATTTTTTGCCGAACGTATTTTTCGGGATAACTCTGGTTGCCCCTCCCCACCTAGAGGGTATTATAGGGGTTAAATTGTCACCAAATCGTTAATCCGGTCATTTGTTCGAACTTTTTTCAATAATCATGCCTTGTTTTTTTTGCGGGGGGGGGGGATTTGAACAAACATTAGTCATGGTTAAAGTAAATTTTTCGCTCATGGAGGTGGACCCCGCATGCTCAGCTTTTTTCTTTTCTTTTTCACTCCTCCCGTATATCATTCTGTCCATTGTAACTTTGAAAGAGAGTGACAGAAAGAAAGAAAGAGAGGGAGAGAGAGAGGGAAGGAAAGAGAGAGAGAGAGGGTGAGGGAATAGGGAAAGTGAAACCTTCACAGAGGAACACAAAATGAAGGGTTTGCAGCTTTGAAAATGAATCTGCCATTCGGATTCTCTCTTTCTCGCCCAGTGAACACGCAGACTTCGTTCCAGACGCAGTAAACCCAACTGGGAATCGCTTATTCGAAAGAAAATCGATAATCGTTTCTGAAATCAGAAAATCGGTGGCACTTTTATTGGATATTGCTAGAAATATTGAAAAAATAGGTCAGAAAGTTCAACTATTTTTGCGGTCGGTAGAGTCAGCACTGGGGCAGGGTTCGTATAGTTAACTGATATTTTTAATCACGATAGTACTTAATTTTATCGCGACAAAGTGAATCTCCATTTATATATGATTTCGTTAACTGAAATGTATTTAGTATGGCCTAAGAACTTCTACACAACTACCACTACCACCATTGATGCTACTTCTACTACTACTGTTATTACTGTTACTACTTCTTCTTCTTCTTCTTCTTCTTCTTCCTCTTCTTCTTCTAATACTACTACTACTACTACTATTGTTAAACATGTATTATTATCAGGGCAACCTATATATATATGTAGAGAGAGAGAGAGAGAGAAAGAGAAACAAACCGTGTTATGTGTTCATCAACGTTTCGTCTTTATTTCGAGACTTCCTCGTCATCATCGAAATCCATGGAATCGAGTGATTGCCTACTCTAGTTGGGAACCCATCATGGTGCACCGGAAGAAACCTTCACACGCCTTCCCGCAGTGACTTAGTCCATAATACATTGCAGTCTATATTGCACTGTAGAGAAACTGCAGTTGATGTTCTAAAATTACCTTTATATAATGGATTGAAGTAAAGTTTAAAGTATAAAATTTAAATATCATGGTCCAATTTTGTCTTAAACGGAAACATTCATTTCGAACGTGTCCTTGTCTTATTCGGTGGGCCTTTTTGCTTGTGCGGTGATTTAACTTCTCAAATACACTTGTGACGTTGGGATTTATATGGTGTTTACTTTTTCCAAAATTCGGCCGTTTCTATTTTAATCGGATTATTTCGATTATCAGTTATAGTTTTTCGGTACTTATCAGAGGCATTACGACGAAATCCTATTTAAAAGCACTGAAAGATACATAAAGTATAGTTGTGCGAAATTCATAAAAATCGGCCCAGTTGTCTTGGAGTCTATGTGAACTCGAACTCTCTCTATCTCTTTCTCTCTCTTTCTCTCTCTCTCTATCCATCTTTCTATCTCTATCTCTATCTAACACACACAGATAAAATGCTTTTATATATAAGAGGTGTCTCAAGTAAGTTTACAGACGTTTTTCGTGTGTACACTTTTATTAATAGTACTCACAGGAAACTCTCATCCCTTTCGAAGTAATCTCCTCTGGCTGCAATGCACTTGTTGTACAATTCCAACAACCTTTGAAAATCCCCAGGGAAGTCCTCTTGTCTGAGCGTGCCAATAACCCGAGTCACAAACTCTTTCATCTCCTCAATTGTCTTATTATGACATCCTCTAAGGGTTTTTTTTTAGCTTAGGGATTAACCAAAAGTCACAAAAAACAAGGTCTGGGCTATTAGGAGGGTAAGGAACTGACTTGATGCTCATCTTGGTCAAATAGTCTGATTTTCTCTGGACTCTTTTGGAACAAACCGCGCACATTTTCCGCATCTTCAGTTCCTCGCGAATAATAGTGTGTACAGTCCCGACACTCGCGTCAAATTGTGCGTTATCGTCTCTATAGACACACTGCGGTCCTTACATATGAAAGTTTTTATTTGGCCAATCAATTCTAGTGTTGTGATTTCATAATCTCTCCTATACCTTTCATCACCCCTCAGATTCCCTGCCGTCCTTGAATCTATCATGCCACTCTAAAAGTGACGCTCGATTCATTTTTCCAGTCTTAAAACATAATTTTATTACGTAATTTTCTTTTAAAATCTCTGCATGCACAAATTGCATTTTTGAAATTCACCAGCTGTGACAATAAGGCTTTAGTGGAGTGTATTCCAATTCCTACTGCAGTTCTTCATTTGACCCTAGAATTATAAAAATTGGTTAATCATCTCATAGTATGTATAGCAATAACATACTGAATTTTCATGAGTCTACGCAATTAGAAAAGCATGTATAAAACAAGACTGGAACCGTAATTGGGCATAGAGCTCTTCATAGGAGCAAAAGACACGCAAAAGAGTTGAGATATGATAAAAAAACAATGACGCTCAACAGAACATGTAATAATAATAAAATAACAAAAAAATTACAAATTTAGACTTATGATTCTTTGTTATATTTGGCCTGGCAAATCTCTGTCTCATTTGAAGGTTCTTGAAAAAGTGCAGAAATATATCTGAAGAATTGAATATATAATGTTATAAATTGAATTAAAAAAAGATTCTTAATAATGCAATATTTTAAGTTATGTATTTAGTATGTTTTTATTAGAATATCTTGTCCTTTTCTTTTCCAGTTTTAATAACCAGTCCTTTACTTTTCCATCTTTAAGCGTAACTATATTACTCTCATGCTCACATTTTTCTATTGTACTCCATGATTTTTCCAGGCTTCCAGTAAATTCACTTTTTCTTGGTTGTATTTCAGTCTTATTTTTTGCTGCCATAAACATAACATACGTATATGTAATAACAATGTACGGCATTCGTCTGCTTTCAATAAAATCCTCCTCAATTATCTCCCTTTCATTCTTTCATTATCTTTGTTTCACTTGTCACTTCTTTTTTCGCGATAGCAGTGAATTAGTAGCAACAGTAGTCGCTGAAGTTACGTGGTTGCTATGAAAACCAGTCATAAAAAGGGTTACTCACCTCCTTACACATTTTTACGATTTTGAACACCAGGAAATTCATCAGAACCTTTGTTTTACTGAACTAAAGTTGAAATATAAATTTTCACAATATAGCTGAGAAGATGACCTATATACTGTAATAATTGTTTGAAATTTGATCGAAAAATGAGTGAGCGGTGAAGCTTTAAAGCAGTTCACAATGAATAAAATTGGCACTTAACCATATATTCAAACACTACGGTGTTTATATTTAAAAAAAAAAAAAAAAAACACTGGCGTGTTTGAATTTTAATAGGCTTAAAAAACGATTCTGATATCTAACTCTGTCCTGTGGGGAGGCATTGTAAATAGGTAAATAGGAACAATGTTCTTAAACTTTCATTAGAAGTACCGTATACTTCGGCGTATAAGACGACACCTAAAGTTAAAAATCATCTTTAAAAACCAATATTTCATAAAATACCGTTGCAATCTCTAGTCTAGACTAAACAAACAATTTTTTCGTGATTTAGCAGTCGTCTTTTGCAAATGATATATGATAAACTTATTAAAATGGGCTACAATGTTGTACCTCGTCTTATCTGACGGTTGCTTCTACGCCGAAATATACGATAGTTGGTTTCTAGAAATATTTTATTAACAAATGAATTTTTCGTAATTACATCATCACCTTTTTTTTACATCGGAGTCATCATATATCAAGGCTCAGAAGCCACTCGAGGATAAAGGTTAGAGAGTGTACAGTAATCAATGGGGCAATATAATAGTAATCGTTAGTAGTGCAAATTTGGTAAATTGGATTACTTAAGGGGGATGGCTCACCAAGAACATGTTTACTTTGGATTTGAAGACGACCATAATGTAGTCAGATGGAAAGCAGGCGATCGGAAGACAGTTCCACAGGCGTGCAGTTCTAAAGTGTTCATCCAAATTTTTAGTAGCTCATTTGGATGCAATTGACAATTTTTCCCTTCATAAACATATTTTTTTCAGCCAACATTTGGTTAAAACTCTGGATCACGCAGAAGATTAACAGCTAGGATTTTAAACATTTTTTCTTGAAATCATATGAGAGGAATTATACTATAGCGGCACAGCTGATCCACAAGCATATTAATGGCTTAGGTTTATCACCAAGCTTAATTTAGGGGCCCAATTTTCTACACAACAAATCCACGGTTCCATTTCCATCGGGAAATTCCGATCGCATGTTCTAAAATCGTCGGTGCACAACATCTGCATTATCTATTGCCTCTATATAAAGATTATAAATTATCCGCAGGGAAGCGGATAATGGAAAAATCGTACCCGGGGAAAATCCCGCTAATCATTTCCACAAGGTTCCCATAAAGGATCAGTGACTGGGGATTCTTGTATTTCCATCAATGCACTTAAAATAGATCAAAATGGATCCTATTTTGATGAAGTTAGCATCCAATTGTATACAACATCTCTTTTTTTTTTCTTCACTAGAGATGTAAGAAACCCTGCCTCACAATAAGTTTGAGTACTGATAATGCTCAAAAGACTGCCTTAACAGCATTATAATGATTAAACACGTTCAAAACAGCAGCATTACTCCCCAAGATTTCACACTTATTTAGATTATTTCCGTATTAATCGGGTCCCTGTTGATTTTGGGATGTGATTTTAGTTCTGTGCAGTTCTATGAGGTCCAGGTTGTCTAATCCCTGTCTTTGAAAAGGGGTTTGTCTATTGATAATTGCCTAAGGCGCTCTTATTGTTGCTCTGACACTTTTTGTAGGTCAGTGTGTCCCTCCTCTGGGGCGCTGGCTTCTCAATCCGATTTTCCAACCTTGGTGTCTAAATTCTTGCAGTGAGAGAGAATTAAACAAACCAACGCTTCCGAACAGGGAGTAGCAACGTGTAGTTGTAAAAATACATGAGTATCAGGGTTTTGGTGACAACTTAAAAGCGGTATGCATCAGGGCACTCTTTAATCTGCATATATATATATATATATATATATATATATATATATATATATACATATATATATATATATATAAATGGACACTTATCTTGTGTTTCCTTTTTTAAAATTAAATATGTTTTTAACTCTTTTTCCAGATGTCTTTTAACATGTTTTATTAATCATTTGTTCATGTATATATATATATATATATATATATATATATATATATATATATATATATATATATATATATACATATATATACGTGTTAAAGTTTTCGTATTTTTTTTCATACATTTCCATTTATATATATATATATATATATATATATATATATAAACAGACATTGTTAAAAACAACTAAAGTTTCTGGGAGGGGGGGTTCAATTTTTCGTATATCCTTCGAAAGCGCGGATGTATGGTCGAAGCATTTTTTCTTTCTCAAAGTGTTCGTCATTTTTTTGATGTTTGAATGATACATCCCTATCTTTTTTGTATATACGTCGAAGATAATACGAATTTTAAAAAAATAATCATTACAAAATGGAAACTTTCTGTTGTCTGTAAAAATGTCTGTTTAAAAAAATATATACATATATATTTACATAGTAAGTTATAAAATGTATATGGCCATTAAGCTACACTGAATATTCCGCGTTTCATTCACTCTAGGACTCTTCAGGCTTATGTGCCAGTGTAGCTTAATCGCCATATACATTTTATAACTTACTAACTAGTTCTACCCAAGTATTGAGCACGTTTGAAGTAAATACTTAAAGTTTACGCATAAATCTATACTTTCGTATATTAATTTTATGTAAGTAAATTAAGTAGCTATATATATTTACATATATATATATATATGTGTGTGGGTGTGTGTGTGTGTGTTTGTGTGTGTGTGTGTGTGTGTGTGTGTGTGTGTGTGTGTGTGTGTGTGTGTGTGTGTGTGTGTGTGTGGAATAGATTTATAACCCGGTGAGTTAGAATAAGTTCTTTAGGCCAAATTGATGGTTGTATATAATTAATTTTTTGCTAAATTCCCCATAAAATACTAATTTTTTTAACCCCTAATGATTCTTAATTACGTATTAAACGGATACTATACTATTTACGTCGCTGGACATTATCACAACAAAGGTGTATACAAAATGTCTCCAAAATCAGCTTAGTCATTTTCGAGGGAAATCGAAACGAACAGGCCGACAAACGATGAGAAATATATTATAGATATAAATTTCGCCACAGAATATTATTGAACAGCATAAGCGATATATTTTGTTTGCTTAAGTTCTGAGAGTTTATCCCTGCGCTATAATCATAATTACCCCCCCTATACAGATCCTCTTTACACCGGTGTTTAGACTAAGACTAACATACAGCAGGAGAAAATGTAATTGCTGTGCTTGAAACAAATCGGTCAATGGCAAGAAGAATTTGTCTCACTAACCGATAAAGTAGAATCTGGCTGTGTGCGACGATGAGACAAAAGGAATTCGGTTACGGGAATCAAGCAGGTGCTTCATGGGAACGTTCTTCTCTTCCCTCCGAATGGCGACAGGCGCTTGTGCTACGCACAGACACCAAGCTACACTTTAATATCTCAGAATTGAATTAGAATAATAGCAATTGTTTTTATGAAGAAATAAACATTCACTTCTGCGATATTTTTATGGAAATCGCTTCAGACAAGGCAGGAAGCCACTTTATTTAAGAAGAAAATAATAATACTTCAAAGTGAAAAACTTGCCAACAATATGTATTAGATGGAATAGCCTTCGACCCAAAGAACAGCAATTCTTTCATCTTTGCAAGAAACATACTTCATGAAATATGAGAACTAAATGACAAAATAATGGAAACGAGATTTACGTGACTGTCGAAAGTACACTTGGGAGTAAGCACATTGGTTACGATAAAGGAAAACGTGACCATTTAATTTAGAGGTGTTACCTATTTACATTCTTATATAAGAATATATTATTCAGTAATTAAGTTATTTGTAACAGTCTATGAATTGGTGTTGTAACTATTTTTGTGATAAGTATGCATTGTTTTTTTTTGTTGTTTTATTGTGTGTGTTTAATATGAATTAATTTTTTTCTTATCTGCGCCCTATTGGCACCAGCACCACAAAAATGTATTTCCTTTTAAAAATCTCGCCAGCCAAGAGGCAGAAAATTTCTGTCCGGAACTCACGTGGTTTCGCCCACTTCTGTTTTGAGGTCACCTTTAACCCTTAAGGGATATTGAAAAATCGTCCAGTGTAAGTAAATCTAGTATGAAATATCGATACTGTTGAAAATTCAATCCTCTATAAAGCCACCATTCGCGCATGTATGGGGTACTTCTGTTACATTTGAGCTAGTGCATCTGCTACTAGTCTCTCACTCCTGGAAAATGTTCAAAAGGGGGTCGCCAACCTGATAGGTTCTGAACTGTCATCTAAGCTTCAGCCACTGTCCTCTCGACGAGATTTTGCATCTCTTTGCCTGTTCTACAAGTATTTTAATGGTGAATGCTCTGACGAACTACAAGCACCTGTATCCTTTCGACGTAAACATCTCCGATAAGCAGGTAAATCGCACCCCTAACCAGTAGAGATCCCTAGGTGTAAGAAAACTTTCCCCAGAATTGCTAGACTCTGGAACTCCCTTCCGGATCCTGCTTTCCCTACCGTACTGACATGCAGAAGTTCTAGTGTATTGTTAACAGACATCTTGCTGCCCACCTCCCTTAATAATATCTCTTCAACTTATGTCCTAGATAGTAGCCCCTAAAGAAAAAAAAAAATGGTATTGTTGAAAATTCTTCGACACCAAGTTAGAAGGTAGAGAAGAGTTTAAGTGAGATGTAAAGCTTGCGAAATATTGCTAAGTTGCGTCCTTAACTCTTTCTGACATCAAATAACGCTTGTATTGTAAACCAATGTATATGCACTTTAGTAAAACTTTTTTAGAAGTTTAACCATCATCAGAACATTTTACCCTCCCGGAAAGAAGTGATGCTTTTAAAGAACCAGTGGCAAAATACGTACGTAAATAACTTACATCCAACAGGAGGTATAAATCTAGAGCCAAGAACGTGACTAGGTTTCATAAAATCAAAGAAGAAACCGACCCTTCTCCGATCACCAAACTTCTCATGATATGTAAGTCGTTTTAACTTATTTTTCTCACAGTATAATTATCTAATAAAATAGGAAAAACTGTGGTCAAACCAAACAAAAAAAAAAAAAGAAAAGACAGAAAAAAAAAATAGCCATTTAATTTATAACTGGTAACAAACGCCGTGCCTATCTTTAAACTTTGCATAGGGCGGAACAATAAAAGTGTCGCCCTAAAGAAAAAAAAAACAAAAAAAGACTACGACTTTATTTCAAAATTTTTATTGAAAAAAATCAAACACACACACAGACATGTTCACTTATATATATATATATATATATATATATATATATATATATATATATATATATATATATATATATATATATATTCTACAGCTGCGACGTCGTTTGGCTGTGGTAATAATTATATAATGTCTCACATTCTGAAAATTAAATTACAGTAGAACACCGGGATACGGCATTACAGTATATGATACACATGTATATAATCAACTAGCAAATACCATTATAAATATCACCATAAGGCGGGGCAAATACCGTAACAAAAAGGCCGGAAAAACAGCGGATTCCACATCGTAATCTGAAAGAACAGTATTCTTGGGCCACCGTATGTTGGGTAGCATCGTCTTAGCGAGAAACAAATTCCTACTTGTGAGACATCGGCTTAGGTTATAGATGGTTGTGATGACTACATTACTTGTTCGAGACAAAGCAGGTACATTTCATAGTCGGATTTCGCCACTGTTTGCTTGATCTTTGTTAGGTAATAAACTTTATTGTGTGTGGCGCGTTTGCCCATGCGGAAGAGTAGTCGCCTCGCATGAACAAGCTCATATTTTGAATCCCGAGTTCGGATATGTCTAACTGATGAGTACAAATGAGTGCGAAATTCAAGTCTTGGACTTTCGGTTTGTTGGCTGCTACGGTCCATGTGAGCTGCGACGTTGTTTATATATATATATATATATATATATATATATATATATATATATATATATATATATATATATATA
>NC_136493.1:21088150-21115650 GCF_053919585.1 Euprymna scolopes
GACAGAGTCGCAACGTCTCCTTTGTGGGAAAAAGGTTGCAGGGAAGGGAATAGGGCATCTCCCACTAGCCTACGAATTCTATTTTGAATCTTGTCAAGGCAGGATAAGCGACTTCTCACAGCTCTTGTCCAGATATTGCAACATTACTCCATCATTGGACGTACTTGGCTCTTATATAGATAGAGAATTTCATCAGCAGTGAGATATCTATTAGAGCGGTAGAAGGAGTATACTATTTTTCCAGCGACCTTGGCAACAGATTTGATGCACGTGTTCCATTTCAGATCAGGAGTAAATGTCAAGCCCGGAAACTTGTCGAAACATGGAGCCTCCTCAAGACGAGAGCCATTTATTTCAGTTGATGCCAGATAGGATCAGAGTGTTGATTATGTAAAGATAGGAGCTTGGTTTTAGATGCATTAAAAATAACAAGCCACCTCTCGTACTTAAGACCAGAAAAGAGAGAATCAGAGAGAGCTTTGTCATTTATGATTGCACAAAGAAAAAAATATATAATATTTCTGTCTTTGATTGAGCACGATCAACAACTTTTGTGTGTGATAGAAGCACAGGACAAAATCCGTACCGTTGGTTTCAAATCCAAACGAAGAGGACCTGAAGATAGTCCTCTATGCGTGATCCACATCTGCATCTTTTTGTGCCTGTCCGAGAAGGCGGATCTACACAGAGGCTTGAAGGTTTTCGATAAATTCGACCAGATATATGTCCCTTTCGTTTAATTTGCAGTCGACGGTGTTGCCGTTTTGGATTTGAAGTCGACGGAACCGATGTTTTCTTAGCCTTCTGTTGGACATATACAAAAATAAATATATGAATATTTTGCTTTTATTTTGGAATTTATATTAACAAGTTTGCTGGATTCACACACACACGCACGCGACCACACACACACGCACACACATATATAGGCATTTTTATAAGGAATGTTATTATATATGAAAGAAATGCTTAGTTTCTACAATAACAAAGTTTTTATACATGGCATTTATTTGCTTCCTCACAAAAGCAAAATGTGACACAAGGTCGTTTTTAATATGTTGGTAAACCAGCTCTCAAAAACATGACACTCTGGCAGTTTAAAAAATATATTACCTTAAAAGAAAAAAAGTTTCCTCTACATTGACGAATGACAAATAAACTTAAATGTAGCATCAGAACAGATACTAAACTTACATCTTAGCCTAAGGACCCAAATACTCTGATAAATAGTGTAGAGTATCACTACATCGAACACGACCATGTTTCTGTCCGTTTGTTTTGAGGAAACTTCTAATTTCTTTACTCTAAGTTATTTATTGAGCATTATTAAGAGCTTCGTTAAATTCATTAGGTTTTATCTTTAAAAATATTTACCCTGGATATATATATATATATATATATATATATATATATATATATATAACCGCGTTGATCGTTAGATAACCGAAGTTAAGCAACGTTGAGCCTGATTTGTACTAAATGGGTAAAAATGCGTAACAAGGTGGGAATTCTATGCCCTGTATGTGTTCCTCACTTATCTCGGCATTTATTTCCAGTCGTCTTGAACAGAACCTTCACTTGCCACTGGTGTTAAACAATGTCGATCCAGGAGAGGTGCGGTTGGAGATTGATCACCTGTTGCTACAAAAACATTCACGCGCAGGTTCATCTTTCTGGGTATCCCTAGAATATCCAAGAATGAAGTAGCCCTATATATATATATATATATATATATATATATATATATATATATATATATATATATGCCAAAATAAGACAAAAAATATATAAAGATAGCATCATCCGGTGTATTTCATGTGTTATGATAGTTTCATAATCATTTGGACGAAATAAAATATCATATCATTAGAACATATTCCAAAAAATAGCTTCTCTTCAGACACCAAAATACATTAGTCATATTTTTTTTTACTTGGCCTTCGGGACAAGATCAAAGAGTAGTATCTGTTCTTCAGATGCTGCACTTCTATTTCTTGTTCTCTTTCGGTGGAGGAGAAATCCTTCACGACTGAGACAATTTTTATTTGTGTACCTTTTCTCCACGTTAAAAAACGACCCTGGTGTCTAACTCTGTCCCGTGGGGAGGCACAGTAAATAGGTACATTAGTCATATATATATGAACATATTTATTATATTCATTTAAAGGAATAAAGCAGGTGACTCACCTCGAACCTCTTCGTATATTTATTTATTTATTCCTTTTTTCGTGTACCTTTGAATTGAGTTACACACACACACACACACGCACACACACACACACACACACATATATATATATATATATATATATATATATATATATATATAATCTCTTATACTAATGAATGGATCATATTACATTTGAAAAATCAAATGTTACTTAACGCTAAGTCACATTCACACATTTCTAAGATTATATAAAACTAATTATATATTTATATCTTTTCATATGTATACGCATTATATAACACTAGTTATATATCTATATCTATACATATGCATACTCATGTGTATGCGTGTGTGTATATGAGTGCATGTGCATATACGGTTTTGTGTTATGCGTTCGCTTGAGTTTTTTACGCCTAGCTAACCTGTTATGCGTTACTTAACGTGAAAACCGATACCTATCATACATCATTAATGGGAGTTGTGAATTCATGCTATTTTATTATTTTTTTTTTACTATGTATGACGTTTTACTCTCTTTCTCTCTCCCCCCTCTCTCTCTCTCTCTCTTTCTCTCTCCCTATATATATATATATATATATATATATATATATATATATATATATAATGTTGTGAGGGGAGAGAGAGAGAAGAATTATTTCACAGACTAATTACTACCATTGTTGCTGAATATTAACATGGCGCCCTATTTACCATCAAGCATCGGCATGAATAACGACTAAATAGTGAGATATGTTTTGATTTACCATTGTCTTTCGAAGAATCCTCGCATTTTCCTTAATATACCAGCAGGGTCTGATATGAATTAACAGAATTAGAAGTATATAGAATCAGCAAACATGTTCTGATACAGCTGATATATATAGTTTTGAATAGTGCAAAATATTAGTTTTTGGGAGGCGGACAGAAAAATCAATAAAACGCAGCAGATATTAGTTTATCAACATTTCCATAAAAATAGTGTCCATTGTAATTAAAACATAAAATTGACCTAAATGATGGTTGGTTGGTTGTTTTTGTTTTACGGCACATCAACCCTTTTCAGTTTATTTAATGCCGAATCCAAAGATTTTTAAGAAAACAAATTTAATAGAATATAGTTGTTGTTTTCAAGTCGTTTTCTATAATTGGGACGCTAACAGGTACAACCGCTCCGGGCAAGAGTGGACCTGGGAGAAATGGCAATTAAATGGTGGTTACACACTCCCCAAATCCCGCAAGATGGGGCTTCTCTACTGGATATAGTTTAAGGTCATATCCAGGACCTGACCTAAATGAGATAACTTTATAAGTTCTAATTAATACAAAGAAATTAATACTGTGTTACGTAGTTCAATACAAATAATAAAATCACATTTTAAAAAGCAATCTTTAATTTACTCCTTCAATCCAGCTCCTCTTATCAGACAATAGTTTTTCTTTTTTTCTCCTTATTTCGTTCGAATATGCCCACATGACATAACGTTTAAGTGACTGTTTTCTTTATGAAGTACCCATTAACTTCTAAGTTGCTACTAGTTCCATTATCACGCCATCACAACAATGATCATATATAAGTTTAATATTTGAAAATGTGGTTACATCAAATAGAGGTCACTTTTTTATTCTTGTATAGGGTTGTCAGATTGGTAGTTTTTATGCCGAATTTCGCGAATTTTGCTTTTTTAAAGCAGTTTGAATTTCAACAATTGTAAAGCATTACGTATGGAATTGTTAAGGAATGGATAAGAAAATATCATGTACATTACGTGACAGTTTTAGCAATACTGTCAAGAGATAGCATAAAATGCAATAATAGTCAATCCAATTCAAGCTGTGCCCCGCCGGGTTCAGGCATTGACGACTATTATTCTCCATCTATCTCTCTTCCTCGAAGCATTCGTGAATTCATTGTTGCTCATGCTTCAGACCAATATTTATGCTGTTTCTCGAAAGTGTTTTTGGTGTATTCCTATAGCTTTCTTTGCAGCTGTAAAGGCAGTACGTTACAGTTTCTTTCTGTCCGAGCAGTGGTAATATTCGGTGATTGTCATGACTATTGCACTCAACGGGATCATTTACCCAGCACAACGATACACGAAACTAGGCACCGAATTATCACCTGCTTTTCCTGATCTCACGTAACCATGATCGAGGGGGGGTGAAGTAGGTACTCGATCTTGTCCATTGGTCTCCCGCATACTAACGGAGGGAGAAAAGCCTCTAGTTTGATCCTATAACAGTAGTGTTGTCCCGTCACTTAATGCAGGGCCTAATATTCACAAATGGTCACTCATCTGGTAATAACCATGCTTATCGTTGCTTAACTTCAACGTGAATATGCCGTATATATATAACAATATAAGAAATACTGAAAAGTAGCTTTTTATGTATAAATCGATTTCCAAAGAGTGGGTCCTCTTCTCTTTGCTTCCTTTCATGTATAAATCACTCATAAACATTTTTTTGTGTCTAGTATTTGTATACGACGCTTTGACACCACAGTTCTTTTTCAATCATCAAACTTAAGCAACGGTAATACCGAACAATACAAGATGGGTGACTATTTGGGACTCCTTAGGCGCTGTATGTATGGGAAAGGTCGACTCAATTATACTACTTTCCAATCATTAAAGTGGTGACGGGAATATACATGTACAACCATGTAAAAAGTTTACAGAGCGTACAGACCTCCATCATCCAGATTGTTGTCACAAAATCTAAATATTAATCTACTTGTCCATACGTCCAGTGTCACAAAAACTATCATCATCACACCATTAATCAATAAGAAACGAATTACCTCCCTTTAAAGTCACTTTTTATCAGCTAAAAAAAGGTATAACCATTTCCTCTCCAAAAATGTAAAAAAAAACATAATATGTTTATTGTTTCAAATTATTTTATTTTATAATTAAATAAAAAAAAACGTCATTTTGAGAGGAGACTGATTTTTTTTTTAAATCTTTGTTTAAATATGCAAATAAATCGACATCTCTATCTTTATAATTTATTTAAAAATTATTAAGAACAAAAAAAGCAATATGTTGTATATATATATGTATATATATATTTATATATAATTATATATATATATATATATATATATATATATATATATATATATATATATATATATATATATATAACTCAATTCCAAGGTAAAACTGTTTTAAATTTGTTACTTGTTATATTTTATTTTCATTCATTTTATTTATAATGTGTTTTTAGAAATTTTAACAACCGTGGAATTTCCACGGGTCTTGCTAGTAATGATGCTTTATTACTATTTATATTTTCAATTACATAAAATAAAACATGAGTATATTTTGTTTCTGCAATTTGTTTTTTAGATGAAGATAATTTATTCGTGTTATCAGAACTTTTCGGACTAGCGTTCTCGCCTTTAGCAAGGACTCGTGGAATAGTAGATGTAGTACTTGATTACCTGGAGGTTGAAATTTCAATCCCGTGAGGGTGACACTCAAGAATACAATTGCAAATTAATTCATACTTCTACCCTCTCATGGATGACGCAAACAGCGCATACTATCCGACAGGATTAAATAAAGGGTTCCCTTTGAAATTCCTGCATGTTTTACAGTTCGAAAAAAGATTCCTGGGTTCGACAAGATAACCATAAAGAAGGTCGGAGGGGTTCATCGATCGAAATGTTGGGTAAATAACACTCGATATGAGAATAATAATCCGAAGGATCCAAACAATGCTTAGGAGTATATTTATTTCAAACAGTTTGGCATTTTCTTATAACATTATATAGACGCTTGTGAAAAAATATCAGCATGAACCGACGAATAGCTGGCAAGCAAAAATATTAGTAGCAGCTGTTAAATCACTATGCAAATTAGCAAGTGTGCGCGAACTTGCGTCACAAGGAAGTACATATAAAAATATTTCATGTGGTCGAAGAGAAGCAAAGTGTGGGTCAACAAGATGGACGTGAAAACAAGTGGGCGATATTTTTAAAAAGCACATGTGTGCGTGAGAAAGGACTTTGAAAACATAACGAAGTGCGTTGTTTTGGAAGAACCAAAGAACAAATATACACTTTATTTGCACTTTTAAAAATGCCGAGTCGAATTTATACTTATTACCCTTTTTATTTGTTTGTTCCTTTGCGACGGTTCTAGACAGCGTGTCGGTCTGAGAGGTTTGAAGTGTAACGACATAGTTAAATAGTAACGACCACGTTACACCCTTTCTTTTCCTAAAGGCAAATCAAAGAGACTTCGACATATCTCTCCATCTATTTCTCATGCTAAATAAAAAATACGCCTAATATTTTTAAGGGGAAGTTTTATATCATTTGTTGCCCACATAACTTTATTTATCTATGTTTCAACATGGCTTCAAATTATCCCTTGTCATGTGTGTTTATATTTTGTAATCCTGTATCTACAGTATTTTTTGTGTGAACGTCTTTCTTTTATAACGAGAATGATTTTACATTCCGCTCCTGATATATTAGAAAACATTCTATAAAGTATCTTTCATTGTTGCATATGCCTATCTTGAATACGTGGGTCTTGCGAATTTTTATCTTCCTTTGATATATTTGCTGTATTAAGAACAAAAAGAAAGAATGTGCCCCTTCTGTTAGAGTGTTCCAAAGTTATTTAAATTTTCATACATATATTAATAAATTTGTTTAATGTTTTCTTGTTGTGATTTCATTATCTGTCTACTTTATTGATAAGCTCTATTCCTTTATTTCATTCCTCGCTGTTTAATCCCTTTGTTTGTTTCTTAAGAAAAACTAATTTATATAAGTCCCGGGTATGGTTTTATAGAAATGCAAGACTTTAAATGACATTCGAGGTGCATTAAGTTTCCAAACTTCTTTTTGTACGGGCATTTCAAATCATCGTAGACTCTTGAAAATTCGGTATGGTATTTTTATACATCTTATGAGACGCTTGACCAATATTTTATGATTTCAGGTTCAAATGAATACGCCCTTCTAAAGCCTGATTGCCCTAGCTGGTTAGTTCTAAAAATACAATATGGCCGTGAGAATACTTTACAAAAACGATACGCAATAAAATTGTGTTTAAACTTTTAAAACAATGCCAAAATACATATGGAATGCTTCATGATGCTTTGGGGTCTTCTTGCTTGAATCGACTATCAAACAATTAACTAAAATAATAAATGGGTTTAGCAGGCTTTTAATTGGAATGTTTAACTATACCTATGAGAAGCATTATTGTAAAGCAGCGTTACATAAAAAACACCATCGACATAATTGATCCGAAAAGATAACTAAGTAGTCTAAGAAGAGGAGATAGGGGACGGAATACTCCACCAATATAGACAATATATGCTATTGTGCACCTGTTTATATGTATATGCTCAATAAAACCGAATCATATAAACGTATACATCATGGTCTAGAAAACCGAAGCACATAAACTAATACAATATATATCTGTACTCTAGTATTTACGAAAAAAGAAGCAACACAAATGAAAGAATGACAACCATCGAAATTAAGTTTATATAAAGAAATGAAAACCTTTGGCTATGTAATTACTTCAGACATTGCGAAAGAGTAGACAATATAACTCCAAGTATACCAAATGTATATAATCATATAAAGAAGCCTGTTAATTTATTCATGGACTGTTAATTTGAACATATAGACATATATTTAAAAAATAAACAAATAAATAAATGAATAGTTTAAATACAAGAAACAAATAAAGAGATAGAAAGGCGATGAATGTAACAAATGAATAGAGCTAATCAAAATAATAGATGGATAATGAAACCACCAGAACAAAAACATAAAACAACTATATATACATAAGTTAGTGGAGTAACAGCGACGAGGATATAATATTATGTCAGATCAAAGTGAAAACTAAGCCAATAAACAACCGCCAAGTAAAACTAATACCAATTCCTCTCCGCTGCGACAGCTTAACCACACAGGATCGTACTTCCCACTCTTCCTTCACCCCTAACCATTGGTCCTTTTCTTCATCAGACCTCTCTCCACAATGTACACGCCCCACTTTCTTTCTGAGCGTAAACCACACCTGAATATATTTTATAAAACACGAATGTAACCTGACTCTCGTTTCAATATCGCCCCTTCTTCGATCTGATGAGGTGGGCTCATTTTATTGGGGTACTACTAAAACATGTATGCACATATATAACTAATAATGTTTGTATAATAAATATACTATATACTAGTTCTGTCCTCCGTTGAGCACTCTTTTATAATCCCGCTGATTTCATTAGGTTTACATAGAAACCAATCTATACAACCATTATAGTAAGTAAACATAGTACTCGAACTGAGATCAAAACAAGGGCTTAAAGGTAGTATTAAGACAGCTTGACACGATTTTAAAATTGTTTTGAAAACCGCTTATTCATATCATAATCATCTGAACGATTCACGCATGCTCATTCGTTAAATAGTTGACGGAGATATAAAAATCCGACGATCTTCATGTACCATTTATTTTTAATTTTGACCTTTTGGCTGCCTTTTCCCTCCGCAAATAAACCGATTAAAGTGTTTTCCACGTATTTGAATACCCTATATACTAAATTTAAAGTCTGTACGTAAAAAAAAAATTCCTTGAGCATATATGGTTGAGAGGTGTCTCCTAACATAGTACACACAATCGCACTTATACATATATATATATATATATATATATATATATATATATATATATATATATATATATATATATATATATATATATATAAGACGAAAAGAGAAAGTTCAATTCCACAAAAGGAGACTTATCCGAATAATGCCAAGCTCAACAAGTATTATTGGAGCTTATACAATAGGACAAAAAGAGTATAAAATGAAGACACAAAACTATATATTGGTAGATATAGAATGGATCATTTATTGAATAATGGAATACAGGCAAAATTTGGGGGATAGATGGGGCTCTTTATGCCAGGGCATTTCGAAGCCTAATGTTTCTCATCAGAAGAGTAGTGAAGGTACTAGGTAGCATGGGAAAGATGCGGCGTCTAGCATAAGGTTCATTAGGGACGAAAAAGATTAAGAGGAATTATAGAATGTTGAAGGAAGCTTTATTGAATTCTGAATAAATAAGGAGAAGCTTTTTACATATAGTATTATATATAAGATTATATATGGTCTTTAACATAGTATTGAGATTAAGGTGTGTATGTATTATGGTTAAATGGGGGGTGAATTGTTGCTGCGTAGTAATTTATTTTAATGGTTTGTGGGCTGTCTATTTTTTATGGAGTCGTAATTTTGATTGGTACCACCTAAACGGCAAAAGGCGGCTATAAAATCGCTTATATTTTTTTTTGGGGGGGGGGGGGTATGCAAGGTTGTAAACTGAAAGGAAATATGCGGCAATATATTTATAAGTTTCTTCTGTTATAATATAGGGAGTATGATTATAAGGAGGCGGTCGGAGATTAGGATGGCAATGACTATGAGTGCGTTTAACTTGATGCAAAAGGTTAAGTATACATCTAGATGTCAAAGTGGAGGAGTAAGGAAACCATTATTACTTATGAGAGTGGTAAAAATACACCAAATAATAGTAGGGTAATTATAATAGTACGAAATATATAAATATTTTTATTCAAATATTTAATAAATATTTTTACATGCATAAATATTTAACAGATATTTGAATAACAATAGTCAAATACTTAACAAATAAAACTTTATATATATATATATATATATATATATATATATATATATATATATATGTATATTTGTGTCTGTATGTGCGTGTACGTATGCGCAGAAGTATTAGCCACACATGTGTTTACGTTTCTGTGTTTCTACATTTTATGCTGTACTGAGCTCAATTCATCCATTTCTCAACCTTATTAGGCCCTATTGTTATCTTCTCGAATTGCAATAGAACACTCGACAGTATAAGACACTGCGTCCCTTTGATCTCACAGCGACAATATTGTTCAGTTGCAGAAGGGTAAAAATTCTCATGACAAAAAACATAAACCATTTAGGCATCTGAATTTACTATTCGCCAAGACAACCAAAGCTCGTTCTGTTCAAGTTTCCTTCTGTCTCCCTCACCGAATTTTTTCTACTCTACGTTTTCATCAGCAGCAGCATCACCATATCTGTATATAACTGTATATTTAATATTTTATTTAAATTTCTTCACTACATTATTGTCTGATTCAAAAATTGTGTGGCGTCTCTAGCGGCTGAAACTATTTAAAAAGAAAGATAAAATCGTCGTTTTCAACCTTCGATGGGATAGTATGGTTACTCTTATTGTTCACTCAGTACATACACATATATAACTTTTCAAGGGTACAAAACTTATATAGCGCTTTAAAAATAATACATGGAAAAAACTTAGGGGCCCCTAAAATTTGCAGACACACATTAACCATCATACTCAACAGAAATTGGACTTGCTCGTGGATATATTTTAATAGTTTGCAAACATCTTCATCTTATTTGCACAGACATTTTATATAATTGTATGCATATATATATATATATATATATATATATATATATATATATATATATATATATATATATATACACGATCAGATAGTTAATAAGAAATGTTAAGAAGCACTTTGAAAAAGAGTTGAACACATATTTAACCTGAAAAGGAAACACTTAATAAGTGGATAGTCCTTAATCCGCGGAGTTTCGAAGAAATACTTTCATTCTCATTAGAAGGTAGGAATTAGCAAAATGCGTGATCGGAATTTGCATACAAAAGTATTTGATGAAACTGCAAGTAAGTCAAAATATCTCAGTTGATAAGAAAATGTGAAGCAGAGGGAATATGGTGAAGAAATAGGTGATTTTTTATTTTATTATTATTATTATTATATATATATATATATATATATATATATATATATATGGCTACTTCATTTAACCACATAAATTAATATACGAAAGGGTAGATTTATGCGTAAACTTTAAGTATTTCCTTCAACAGTGCTCAATACGTAGGTAGATCTATGTAGAATATTTCGCGTTTCATCCACGCTGTGATTCATCAGGGTTATGATATATATTAATTCACACGAACTTTCATTTACTTGTATATATCTGAGTAGTTTGTCTTTCGTGATGATTCAATTCGTTATTTTTATTTCTGTCTTATAGCTACGATTAACTCCTGATGATGGTGTAAACGTTAGGGGCCCTTGGGGTGTTCTCGCGTATTTTGTTTACGGCGCTATCTATCTATCTATCTATCTATCTATCAATCTATCTATCTATCTATCGCTCTGTCTATATATACATATATATATATATATATATATATGTATATATATATAGTAATTTATAAAATATATATGGCGATTAAGCTTTTAGTCAATCAGCTTTCTAGTATCCACCGCGCCCCTTCCTATCAGCCAATGGGCATGCATTTTATCGAACAAAGGATCTGTTTTAAAACTAGGTTAGTGGTTTAAGGCAGACCTTTTTTTGTTAGTTTATATATATATATATATATATATATATATATATATATATATATATATATATATATATATATATTAATGATTTTTTAGGGGGGGGCTACAGAATTTAAATATCGCAATTATGAAGGCAAGTCTTGTATAATTCATTTTAAAATAAAGAAAACAAGGCGAGAAGAGAAAAAAAAAGGGTGAAAGTCAGTTGACTGGTTTCGCCCTAGCTTTCTCAATGCTGTAACGAGGTATTTAAAAAGGTGGGATCTGAAATATGTACATTTAAAATAAAATTACGGTGTGTTTCGTTATATGTGGAACAATAAAATATTGCAACGTTATGATATATCTCGCAAATCCTATATATATATATATATATATATATATATATATATATATATATATATATATATATATATATATATATATATATATATATGTATGCTTGGGTAAGCATTAAGCACTAGTGTCTGTCGGTTAATTTAATTATAAATGTCAAGCCCCTTAAAAAATACTTGAGGATAGGCACTAGCTGCGGAGTTTAAACTAAGGCAATCAACTAGCGTCTATGCAATGTTCACATCTACCGCTCGTGCGAACACTCTTATTTGTCATAAATTATTCCCCCGAATTCGGCATTTAATAATTCTTAATTCCCTTCATTCCTGTGATAATATTTGGGTGGTCGTGAAGTAGAGGTTCGGTAATTGGAGCAAACGTGGCTTCGTGATAGGGTTCGAATCTCATGACTGGCCGGAATTGTTGCCTTACACTGATGATTGCGTAATCATGGAACATTATATATATATATATAATTAGATTAGATACTCTCTCTATATATATACACACATATATAATTAAATACTATATATATATATATATATATATATATATATGCTCCTATAAATTCGTTTCTCTTTTGTGTGTATTGATATTCATATTAAAAACCCTCTTTTCTATTTATTTAAAAAGAAAATACAATGTTCTTGTATATGAGTCGTAGAATTGTATTCACTAACAAAATATCTAGCTAATTTTCATATTCTTAAACATTCATTTTAATTAATTCCCAATTGTTTTTTTTTTGTTTTTTTTTGTTTTATTATGGAATGATCATCTTTAGTCAACTATTACGTGTAATTATATTCATGCAGATATTCTACATGATTTATACTTGCATAATATTTGCGTAAAAAGTGTGCAGTAAACACAAAATTGTTTCCATATATGTTTATCTATACGTATATATTTTTGTTTTTCTATCTATCTTTCTGTATATCTATAAAAGTGAACGTGTGTGTGTGTGTGTGTGTGTGTCTATGTGTCTGCGTGTCTGTGTACATTTCCCTATGCAATAACGCTGTCAATTTTTAGTCTACAGACTCGAAATTTGATATACAGGGTACTGAGATTTGGGAAAATCGATATGATCGGTTTTGGGCCAGAACCTTGGCGATTAAGGGGTCAAAGTTCAACGATTTGACCTTTGAGAACTCTACCAAACTCCCGCGACAATGTTGGGTCTACGCACTTAAAATTTTAGATATAGGTTCCTTGGACATGGATCTAACATAATAACTTGATTTGAGCCCCAAACAATAAATGTTAAGGGGTCATAATAGGGGTCAAAGTTTTAACAAAATTTACCTCTGCGGCCTCTTCCAAATTACTCAGAAAATTTCTGGTCTAAATATTTTAAATCTTACATAAAGGGTATTCAGATATATAAGAGAATCGCAGGAAGATAAAGTACGCACATGCGATTGAAAGAGAATAGCTGTTTTAACTGTATTAAACGAAAAAAAAATTACACGAATCCATTACTAAACGCAGATAAACTTCTGATCCTAGAAAAACAGGAAACAGGCAATATCGCAACAGAAGATGTTAGTGTCCTGAATAATATTCTCCGCGAGGTCATTAATATAATGTACAAAAGATGTTGGATATAGTCTAGAGCCGTGAGCGACATCAGCATTTAGAGGAATAAAAATGAAGATATGTCATAAACAGTTACTCGCAAGCTTCGATCAGAAAGAAAAGACCTAAAAATATAGAGAACTTTGCGATCATTACCATTACATAGAAGTTCATTTAGAAGACCAGAATGCAACACTTTTTCAAACAACTTCGAAATCTCAAGCGCAATGACCCTACCCTCGCCTGAATTATGCATAAACCGAAAAATCTGTTCAGTTATAACACTTATTAGATCTCACTTTTAAAAAAATACAACTTAAGCCATATTGAACATTACTGAAGGCACCTTGACTTTACAGAAAATAAACACGCCTGCTGTTGATCAACTTCTCAAAAACTTATATATATATATATATATATATATATATATATATATATATATATATATATATATATGAAGAATTAAATTTTACAAAATGTATTTTTAAAAAGTATATAAATGTAGTATTGGGAATCCCAGCTTAAATTCTCTATAGGTAGTTTTAGAAATAGAAATTTATGTAAGTATATTTTCATTTCCCATCAGCGAGTTGGAAACGTCACAAAAGGTTAGGTTTGACAGGTATCAAACTACAGAGAATGCACCGGAAATTAGGGGTGACACGGAAATTATGGTCGTAGGCTTCCGGTTGACGACCACATGGGGGAGAGTGGTTTAGGCAGCAGAAGAATGCAGATCGGAGATCCAGCTCGCCGACAACAAGGGTTCGAGATGATAGGCTTGAATTTAATAAAAGATTGAAGCTTCAAATCCATCTTGTTGTTTATCGGTGCATCTGTCTGCAGTGACCCTTTCCCAACGAGATGGAGACCAGCGTCCAAGAAGATATCATCCGCTGGCCAACGCAAGCAGGTGTGTATGCATTACACATTTGCACGCACACGTATCGAAGACTTTCAAGGCAAGAAACGGTGTAAGGATAAGAACGCACCCCCACACACACACATATAACGGTGAACTGCACGTAACATTCGTCAGAGCATACACGCCCACGCCCATATATATGTAAGAACACAGACCCTTAATAGTAAAAGTATCCAAAAGTAAAAAGAAAACGAAGTAGAAGTAAACGAAGTAGTAAAGTGAACAAATCTATCTTTATATCTATAAAAGTCAACGTGTCTGTCTGTCTGTGTGTCTGTGTACATTTCCAATATCTCTGTCAATTTTTAGTCAACAGAGTCGAAATTGTATATACAGGGTACTGAGATATGGGAAAATCTTTGTAATTAGTTTTTGGCTATAAATTTGGCTGCTAAGGGGTCAAAGTTCAACGATTTTACCTTTGAGAACTCTACCAGACTCCTCCGCCAATTTTGGGTCTAAACATTTTAAATTTTAGATATAGGTTCCTTGAGGCCCAAAGCAATAAATTTTAAGGGGGCATAATAGAGGTAAAGGTTTAAAAAATTGACCTCTACGGTCTCTACCAAATAACTCAGGCAATTTCTGGTCGAAACATTTGAAATTTTACATAAAGGGTATTCAGAGATAGGACAAGCTTTTTAAGCGGTTTGGATCGAAATTTTTTTTGTTACCAATACATAAATGTATGCATGTATGTATATTTGCATGTCTGCCTCAAACTTTCGATAGAGACGACGGATTTTACCAAGATCAGTATCGTTTTGAAGTCTGACCTTTCAGACAACAATTATCGAACAATTGGCTAAAAACATAATATCTTCACCTTACACTGGGCACTTTTCTACAGAGGGGTCGTTATTTTCGCCGATATTTTTGAAAATCATACTTTACTTTTGATTTTCTAGCCTTAATTTACACATAACTCACTTCCGGTTTAGCGGTGGTCGTAACGGCAAAGACGTCAGGTTTTTCCACCGTGTTTTTTATCCTTCGCGGTACGGGTTCGAGGCTGCCTTCCTACTACCGATTTTTCTTTCTTTTTTTTTTGCTCAACATACACATCCAAACACCCGGGCAACGTCGGGTTGAAATGCAAGTCTATATATCTATAAAAGTGGACATGTCCGTGTGTCTGTCTGTGTACATTTCCCTACGCAATAACTCTGTCAATTTTTAGTCTACAGACTCGAAATTTTATATAAAGCGTATTGACATTTAGGAAAATCTATGTGATCGGTTTTCGGCCAGGAATTTTGCTGTTAAGGGGTCAAAATTAAATGATTTGATTTTTGAGAGCTCTACCAAACTCCCCCGACAATTTTCGGTCCAAACACTTGATATTTTAGATATCGTTTCCTTCAACATGGATCTAACTTAATAACTTTATTTGAGACCAAAACAATAAATATTAAGGGGTCATAATAGGGGTTAAAACTACAAAAATTATCCTTTTTTATTTTGTTCTTTTTTGCTCAGCATACACATCCAAACACCCGGGCAACGCCGGGCCGAAATGCTAGTATATCAATAAAAGTGAATATGTCTATGTGTCTGTCTGTCTATCTGTCTGTCTGTCTGTCTGTCTGTCTGTGTACATTTTCCTACGCCATAACTCTGTCAATTTTTTGTCTACAGACTAGAAATTTTATATACAGGGTATTGACATTTGGGAAAATCGATGTGATCGGTTTTCGGCCATAAATCTGGCTGTTAAGGGGCAATGTTCAATGATTTGACCTTTGAGAACTCTATCAAACTCCTCCGACAATTTCGGATCTAAACACTTGAAAGGTTAGATATAGGTACCGTGTATATGGATCTAACTTAATAACTTGATTTGAGCCCGAAACAAACAATGTTAAGGGGTTTATAGGGGTCAAAGTAAAAAAAAATTGACTTTTTTTCTCAGCATACACCTCCAAACACCCGGGCAACGCCGGGCCGAAATGCTAGTAAATAATGAATAGAAGCACGCAAAAGCTTTCATTTAACATATTTATAGGATTACCTAAACCAGATGAAAACACTTTTTACCCATGTCGTTAGGAATTATGGTACTATGTAGTCTTTTGAAGTTGGTTGTGCCCAAGCGTATTCTCCGATGTCTTCGTACTTTCCGTTTGATTCGTACTTATGGAACGTCGCTTTGCAGTCGTTCATGTTTGATGTTTTTATTAAGTTCCTGAATGTTCGTTTGACTGTGTATGTTCGTTGGACGTTTCCAGTTTCTGTTTGGAGGTGCGGGCCAATGTGGATACCCTCCCATCCGTTTGATCCCGATTCCGACGACGGCTCATTAGTACCCTCGTCCATTTGCATCCTAGGTATATTGTCAGTGCTATCAGCAGCAACCACGGTGGGATTATCTCGGAAATAATCATCCAGTCCAAGAGCGTGTTTTGCTTTAATAGCGGTCCTAGCGATGCCTTCGATGATGCCTGTACCCTCGGTGTTTTTGATGAATTCCTCATCCGCCTCCTCTGTAGAAATGTTCGGGTCTCCGTAGGCTATGTCGTGAACCTTAGCCGCTAGGTCAAGTTTGTTTCTGAGTGTGAACTTGGATTTTTATGCCCGAGGAAATCGTATCCCGGTACAGTAAATTCTAGTTTCGTCCGACGTCTTTTACGCGGTGGAGGCATTCTGCATTCTTTCCGTAGCGTTTTTCCTTATATATCTCTAAGTGGGTCAATATTTGTAACTATTGTGTCATGTTTATTTATAGATTGGATCATATTTTATTTATACCTAATGTCTGGTTACTAGTAATGGCACTACTACTTTTACATAGATGGATCTAATGTATGGAGTGCAACGACTACATGACACTACCAGTGAAAAAGAAAATACAATACCAGACTGGTAGTGTCGTGTAGTTGTTGCACTCCATACATTAGATCCATCCATGTAAAAGTAGACCATTTGTTTAAATTTGTAAAATCAATTCAAATTAGATGAGATAGTACAACATTAATTGTTCGAAACAAAGAATACAATTGAAAATGTCTTCGTTTTCCAGAGTACTAAATAATGGCTCTTATGCCACAGAAGATCAGAAAAAATCATTGGTACTGCGCTGGGGAAACTAATAGAAACCCAAGCAATGTATAATGCCAAGTTAAAAATCATGTGATGTCTTCAGAGGAATCAGACTAACAATAGACGGAAGCTTATGGGGAACTCTAACCATGATTTCATTTACGGCATAAACATGCAACAGAAGGATAAGAAGATGTTATATATATATATATATATATATATATATATATATATATATATATATATATATATATATATATATATATATATATACGTGGCTGACGAGCCGGATATATATATATATATATATATATATATATATATATATATATATATATATATATATATATATATATATATATATATATCCGGCTCGTCAGCCACGTGTGTGCCTGCAGTCGACATGGAAAACCCCCTTCATAGAATCTTCGTTTGCGAAGTTTGTATCTGTTTATGGAACTATCTATCTCTCGATCGATCAACATGTCTATCTAATTGAAATTAAACAAGAGATGAGATGTGAAGCTATTTTTTGACAAAAGTTGTCAAAACATGAGGTGTAAATTGGGCAAGTTGCACCGGAAGTGATTTGACCAGTACCGGAAGCACGTGTCTTTCTGACGCGTGTCCTGGTTAACAGAGAAAATAGATGAGTTGGAAAGAGAACGTCAAACAGGGCGGACGGTTTAATAGTAAATAAATAAAGAACAGCTACTTTCTCTTCTGTTCCACAACTATAAAACAGTACCGCATTAGTCTGAAATGTAAAAGTGTTCTTTTCTTTTGTCATGGACATAGCTCCATTGCTGTTTTTCCAATAATATACCAACTTTACGGATCTTTATTTTGGGTGGGTGCGTTTTTGGGGAAGAGGTGTCTTTTAGTAAAAATTTAAACAAAGATGCACGCAGACAACAACCTTTTATATAAAAGCTATTTAAGAAACAGAAACGTACGAACCGTCATATTTTATTTCTTTTGTCGAATTCCCGAGATATACAACGTTATTTATGCGTTTTTCTTTGTTCAAATCTGGAATATATTACGATATAGTTGTGTTATTTAATTTCAAATCTCGAAGAAATTCGACGTTATTTACGTTTCTTTCGCTTCAAATCTGGACTACTACAACAGATCATGAGCCGCGCACAACGTCTAAAATTCTTACTAAACTGCACAATTGGCATACGGATATATAATAAATCGAAAGATTCAAGGTAGATATGCTAGAAATATTCGAGAGATTCGAAGAGAGGTTATATTCGGACACAGCGTTATGAAGAGAGGATGATGTATTGGATTGTTGTGGACAGATAACCACCCTCGCTGGTAGAATAAAATTTTCCAATATGGCTATAAATTGTTTGTATATATTATTCAGTAATATATATTTACATAGATGTATGTATATATATATATATATATATATATATATATATATATATTTATATATACATATGTATAATATAAATAAATGTATAAAAAATAAATATATAAAACAATATATATGTAAAATCAAGAAGTAAAATTTCCGTTTACAATTCAAAAGCTTCTGTAAACATGAAGTGAATATAAATATTAATATTTAAATAGTAATCCACCAAAAATTTAAAAAGCTCAATATAACCAAAATAGGAACTAGAGCTTGTCATAAAGAATACAATTAAGGACTGTAAATTATAATTTACAAGAATTTATTGTCTTTTTTTTACACAGTGATCACTACTTATCAAGGCCCGGAAGCCACTGAGGGATAAGGGTTATTGCAAGTACATTACGTTAGTGTTGAGATTTGATGAAGTGTTTACTTAAGGGGCGCTTCATTAAGGGGGTCTGGTGGAATAATCAAAAAGAAATATTTAGATTTTCCTGCAGAGTTTTAAAGAATGCATTCTTTTCACCCGAGGATATATATAAGCAAAATATACAGTTTTTCTAATATATATATATATATATATATATATATATATATATATATATATATATATATATATATATACTAGCATAAATCGATATTTAGTATATATATAATCGATATATTTTAGTATATATATATATATAATCGATATATTAGTATATATATTATATAAATATATATATATATATATATATACTAACATCAATCGATACTATTATATAAAAACTAATCATCTATACATGAGCGTAAGTGTAAAGATTATATATATATATATATATAACTACTTCATTTGCTCACATAAAATTAATATACGAAAGTATAAATTTATGCGTAAACTTTAAGTATTTACTTCAAAAGTGCTCAATACCTAGGTAGAGCTAGTTAGTAATTTATAAAATATATATATGGCGATTAAGCTACACTGAATATTCGGCGTTTCATCCACTCTAGGACTCTTCAGGCTTATGCCGAATTTTTGTGGTTGTCTGTCGTTTTTATATAGGCACCTTCTCTTGAGATTTTAGTTAGCCAATCCGCTTTCTTGTATCCACCGCGCCCTTCCTATCAGCCAATGAGCATGCACTTATCGAACAAAGGCCTATTTGGCCTCTGGTTCACCTATTCCTTTGTGTGATACGAGAAAGCTGATTGGCTGACTAAAATCTCAATAGAAGATGCGTATATAAAAACGACAGACAACCACAAAATTCGCGCATATATATATATATATATATATATATATATATATATATATATATATATATATATATATATATATATACAAACACGGTAGGAGTCCTGGATATTACCTTAAACTATATCCGATGATGAGACCCCAGCTTGCGGGGTTTGGGGAGTGTGGAGTAACTTCTTAATTTCCATTGCTCCTAGGTCCACTCTGTCCGGGAGCGGTAGTACCTGTTAGGGTCCAAACTCTAAGTTAAATAGAAACTGACTTGAAAAAAAAACCAAATATATACTATTAAAAACGTTTTCTTGAAAATCACTGGATTCGGCATTA
Source organism: Euprymna scolopes (assembly GCF_053919585.1). Lineage (NCBI taxonomy): Eukaryota > Metazoa > Mollusca > Cephalopoda > Sepiida > Sepiolidae > Euprymna > Euprymna scolopes. The sequence continues at coordinate 21,108,609 of NC_136493.1, forward strand.
AATAACCTAAAAAGAGCTGATATGCCGTAAAACAAAAAAAGAACCAACCAACCAAATCAAACATAGTAGTGTTTGATTATATTTTTAAGTGGCAGTTTCAGTCATTTAGAACTGATTTAACGCTCTGCATCTCACTTATTTTTCGATCAAATTCCAAACAATGTATTTCAGTTTATAAATCACTTTCTCAGCTATATTGTGAAAAAATATTTTTCAATTTCCGTTCAGCAAAACAAAAGTTATAGTGAATTTACTGGTATTCAAAATCCTAAAAATTTTAATATAGATGAGCGACGTTTTTATGACTACTTTCCATAGCAACCACGTTGCTTCAGCGACTACTGTTACTACTAATTCACTACTGTCTGGAAAAGAGAAGTAACACGTGAAACAGAGAGAATTAAAGCAGACGAGTGACGTACAGTGTTTTACATATGCGTATGTTATATTTATGGGAGGAAAATAAGACTGAATTTAAACAAATAACAAGTGAATTTATTTGAAGCCTGCAAAAATCAGGGATTATAATAGAAAAATGCGAGCATGAAAAATAATATAGCTAAGCTTAAACTTGGAAAAGTAAAAAAAACTTGTTTTTAAAACTGGAAAAGATAACAAGATATTCTAATGAAAAAAAAAATACATTTATAACTTAAAATATTGCAACAATAAGAATCGATTATATAATTTTATGAATTGAATTAAACAAAAAATCACTAATACTACAATAGTTTTTAGTTTTTAGTTTATGTATATATAAACACTGTAATAAGTCTTCCCTGCCAGTACATAGGCTCTCCATCATCAAGACTCCTACAGTGCCTCCACGTTGGCCACACACGGTAACTAGGTGCCTTGCGGCCCTAGGCTAAACCTGTAGGAGATCTCGGAGTAGTAGGAGACCCCAGAGGCAGTGCGTTATGGAGCACCAATATGTGGACACGCCCTTGCACACTACCAACCTCTACCCTACCGTCTTGTGGGGGCCCTTGGTTGGGCGAAGACTTGGGGAACATGCTCTAAAATCAAACATCACTGCCTTGTGGGACTTACACAGCAAAAGGCTAAGAGATGTGAGCTGTGACTTCAAATTCCACTGTTGCCTTGCAGTTTTCCTTAAAAGGTTATGGAACCTCATCCAGAAAGAAAAGGCATAGTAGCGGACACGATAGAGCTACTGTCTACCTCACTGAGATCACTTCGGCCAGGAACTGCGGCCTCCTCTGCTGCCAGTTGTCGCGGGTTCGTTCCACTATAACTGAGCATTGGAGGTTCAGAGGGTGTTTATCTGATGCGCAACAGATACTACACCTAAACTGCGCAAGCAAGTTAGGAGCCCAAGTAGAAAGTCCTGTGCTAAAGTATAAAGCACTGAGGCCCCTACTAGTCATCGTCAAGGCTGACGGACTGCATGATAAGGATGATATGTAAAAATATAACATTTAATGTATCTATTTCTAGCATTTACAGTGCTCAGTCCGTAAACTGAGCTGATGTGTCATTTTTGAAAAATGTATATAGTAATTAAATAACACAGCCTATTCAGTGAATAAAATAAATAAAACATAAAATATATATACAAAGTAAATAAAATAGTGTAAAATAAAATGAAAGCAAAAAAAAAAAACAGATAAAAACTTGGTGACTTTCCAACAAAAACAACAAGAGATGCCAAACGGACAAAGAAATATATCAAGTGAACGTCTGCCTGATAAACGCCCGCCTATTAGCTAAGATAACAGGCTGTGTGAATAACTAAGAATCTGATTGGCTTACTAAAATATCTAGTACCAGAAAGTTAAATAGATACAGGAAGTAACGTCGATTCCATGAAAAAGCCTGACGAATTCCCACTCTGAAAATGTTGTGTAGCTTAAAAGCCATATATATATATATATATATATATATATATATATATATATATATATAGTCTAAAGAAGCTATGAATAAAAAAATTAAAAAATAAAGAATGCAGTTTAAATTCCCGGATGGAAAAAAAATATATATTAACTTTAACCTATCGCAGACTTAGCACCTACATAATCCGATTTTTCAAATGTTTATAATGACCAAAGAGAGTTCATTTATATGAGGATGAAGAAGAAAAAAATATATATATTAGATAGAGAGAGAGAGTGCGTGTGTGTGTGTATGTTTGTGTGCGTGTGTGTGTGAAAGAGAGAAAAGAGAGCAACAATATCTTTCAATCTTTTTTTCTAATCGATATATTTTATAAAGTAACCAACACGGACTGTTCATTCTTACGTTGCAAACACGTTCTATTTTAGTACGGAGACATGCGACATTACTCTACTGTTGCGATCATCGATTTTTCTAAGCTCAACTAACTAACTATTCCAAAGTTGTCGCAACGCTTGTAACAAAACTAAAAAAAAGAAATGTGATCCGTTAGAACACCCGTTGAGATCCGCTTAAATTGCTAGAACCAGGAGAAACGGAAGTTTGAGAAACCAGCTCAACAAGAAGATAAATTCAATATTAGTCTCTTTTCACTCATTAACTACCTCATTTATGTTTTTCTCTCTCGTTCAGTCTCCATCTTTTGGGATAAATGTATTATATGATTCTTTTTCGGCAAAAGCATGCAATAACAATGGAAATACTTTTTTCGTTTTACTATGAAGGATAAATCCAGTAGAAAGTGTATAATATTAATGTTTGGATTATTCGGACTAGTGTTATATTTTGAATATTTTTCTTACAACGTTTTCGACTTTCTTCAATTGCGTTTTTACCAATTCGTGAATAATTTGATCGAACTCAGGGGTCTGTATAAAATCTCTACCCAAACCTTTATTTAATCTGCAAGGGTAGCTGCGTTTTTGTCCCGTCACACATAACTGGATAGAACTATTTATTAATTAAGTAATTCTTAATTGTATGCATTGCAAATTGAGAATTGAACCTTCAATTTCCTGATTATCGTCTGTAAGAACGTGTCATCACTAAGCACTAGTTCGTTGCACCATTTGTTCCTCGGGTTGAAACCTTTACACATTCGCGAATCATTGAATTGAACACGAGAATCTGTATAAAATTTATAACCAAACCTTTATTTAATCCGCGAGGGTAGCTTGTTTTTTTCCCCGTCACTCATGACTGGATAGAACTATTTACTAATTTAATAATTCGTAATTGTATTTTTTGTATAGTTTGCACTGAGGATTAAACCTGCAATTGCCTGATTATCGTCTTTAAGAAATTATCATCACTGACCACTTGTCCGTTGCACCACCGGTTCCTCGGGTCGAAACGTTGCGATAATAACATCCAAAAAGAAAACCGACGTTAAAATAATCCAAATAATGCAAATAATGCAAATGATCAATCATGATCTAAAAGTTTCCAAAACAAAACTCAACCTTATTAAATAAGGATAGAAATGGAACGTGACCCGTTCAACCATTCGTTGGGTTGGGGTTAACTTATTTAAATCCAGGAAACGGGAATTTACAATAATTATTAATTAAATATAAAATTATAATTAAAATTCATTGTGTTGATGCATTGCACCAAATTATAACTAATTAAAATAATTGGAGCAAAATATATATTTTAAACATAACTCAGTCCGAAAACTTAGGGATATTGCAGTCTGTATTATCTGTAATAAAATCTACTTATATATAAAAAACACATTGTCTATGTCTGAGTAGACTGCGAAACAACTGGACCAACCTTTTAGAAATATACAAATGTAATTTATCTGCCTGGAATTGTTCAGAGATAACGTTTTCTATTAAAATCCATTTGATAAGTATCGAAAATTCATAATCGAATAAATTGCATTGAAAAAAAAGTTCAATTTTAACTAAAATTAACACTTTGATACAGCCTAACATAACAAGTGTATCTAAGAAATTTTATCACCGCAGAAGCAGAAAAACCGAGCTTATAAAATCAGTAGTAGTTTTTTTCGTTTATATAAGACAAGGACGCGTTTCAAATCAACGTTTCAATCCACAGCACCAATGAACTACGGTACGTAACTTTTACATTTTGAAATTTAATTAATGTCATTATATCAAAATAATTTAATAAAATGAACACTAAGTTCTCTAAAGTGAAATGTAGACTACAATGAATTATGAACTAAGTCACTCTGGGTGGGGGAATGTGGAGATGGCTCCCGGTGCACCGCAGTTGATTCTATACTAGAGCAGAACATCGATTGATTTGATTAATGAATGGACGTTTTCATCGATTTCGATGACAATAAAATAATTGGAAGTGTGGAAACATTCAATCCCGAGCAACGTCCGGTATAACCTTGCTAGTAGGAAAAAACATTAAAGAAAAGAAAATTCGACTATAGTAGTAATACAAATTATCAATCCTGATTTCAAAAATCCGAAACATAGTCAAACCTTAGTAATAATGATAGAAACCACTGTAACCGTTCAATAACTCATTAGGCTGGATTGAAGTAATTTAAAGTCAAGTAATTAAAATCCAGGACACGGAAGTTTACAATACTAGTAATTGCTGTTTTGTTATTGGTATCCGTCTGTCTAGGGATACGATGGTGTAGCAATGGAGTTACATAGCCTGCGCAGGATAATAAGAGAGGATAGCCGTTGCCTATACCGCAATGTCCCCTTTCCGCGAAGCAAGAGGATCCGATAAAGTTTGGCTCTGTCTGAGCCGCAAGAGTTGCCGGTGATGACAATATATAGCCCGCACCCCTTAGGGACCCTGTCTCCGGATTTCCTGCCGGGGTTTACTCCCTGAGCCTTTCCCCTTTTGGGGTAATCCTGCAGGATTACAGAGGTTTTGGATCAGTTGCGTTCTCCTAGGGGAACTACTATCCAAAGCTGATGTGTCCCACCTGCACGAAGTGAATGGTTTTAAGGCGCGAATGAACCGTGTTTGCCACTTCTCCCGGATTGTATAATCAGTAGCGCCGATCTTAGTAGCTAAACCACAAAGAAGCCCGGAAGCTGGACTGGATTGTCACAGGCTATTGGGATGTACAACATGCGTGCATATTTTAGGGAAAGGGAAATTATCACCAGCGTCACCTTCCTTTGTGACAACATTTGAAAACAATTAAAAAACAAATAAGAAGACAGAATCATTGAACTACTGCATATCAGTAAAGTTAGGCAAGCAGGTAGCAGGAAGGTAATTCGAAAGTATAGCTGCTGGAGAGAATAAACTATTATAGTAGAACGCATTCTGGTATTTAGGGACCTAGGACATGTACGTTGAGAGGGCACAAGAACAACGAGTTCGTCAGTGCACATTTTATTAAAATACTTGTAAAACGGACACAGTGATGTAACATTGCAGCGATTGGACAAAGTAGGAACTATTAGATTGGAAAAAAATTGGGACCCTATCCAAGAGGGACAGCTTAGTAGTAGCTGCACCAGCCCAGATGTAGCAACAATATTCCATGCATGAACAAAGGTACTTTGTAGAGGTACAGGATAGTCTCAGGTGTGAGTAGACGTCTAGCACGATAGACGTAACTCACTTTGCAGCAGACTTCGCAATGTCATCAATGTATTTGTTGCTCGTGAATGTTAAGAAAAAAGTTTGAAGGAAGAATTTTCTGGTAGGGTGTTATTTGTTCTGGATATTGGTGGTTGGAAAGAATTCTTGTAATTGTTAAGGGAGTACAGCTTAGTCTTACTAACATTAAGTGCTACCATCCATTTGCAGACCCATTCCACTTCGATCTGGACGTCATTTTCTAAAGATTCTGCCATTGCCTTTTATTTGTGTACATTCTTTCAGACCTCGTTCATGTTATAAAGCGCAATACCCTCAGCAAATATACCCATTTCGGACACAATCATTTGCCTTTGCTTGAGGGCAAAGTTAATCACAAGGTATTTTTAAGGTAAGCATCCTCGAGATCTCCCATAATAAAAACCGTGGTTTGAGATAAAAATAATAATTGCCTCATTCGGGAAGGACTTCGCAGTGACATAGGACAGCAAAGATTAAAAGTATCGGATTTAATACTACATGTTTCTTCTGGCCAAACTTCTGGTAATGTCATTCTGACAGAAGATGAATAAAGTGCTAGTGCAGATTTGAAAAAAAATGTCAGTAAAATTAAAATTTTATTACGGTCATTGCGTATCAAAGCGATAAGGTCACACAAAGATAATGCGTATGAGGTGACCGGTGAAAATACACTGTGATGCTTGCTAATTAATTATTTAAGAGGACGGCTCAATAAAACCTTGTTTCCATAAGACTTGAAAACGGCAATATTATAGTAAACTAGAAAGCAGAACAGCGGTAACGTTTTCCACAGACATATGAAATAAACTCATGGAATTTTTGTTTAGTTTTAAGTAGAGTTAGAGATTAAATGTAATTGCTGATGACTGTTGTAGCTAGAGTCTTGTGCGAATGTTACACAGGTAAAGTGCCGATGTAACGTTAGACCAGGTATAAATCAGTATAAATAACCTCTAACTGTCTATTTACTAAACAAGAACTCAAGTTTGCCCAGCTGGGCAAACTTGAGTCTTTGTACCGGAAAATAAAACGTTGTTTAGTAAATCGTTATTTTTTGCATTTTTAAAAAAAATTTCCTTACACCAAACATGGATATAAATATCACTAAAACATCCGGTGGCTCATAAGCTTCATTTTGATACTTACTTGCCTGAAGGGGGGGGGGGGCGGTAGGCTGAGATGAACCGCATCACACACACACAGAGACAGTAAACCGAACTTACTAAGGGAGATAATAACTTCCGGTGAATACCGGAAAAATATCCAGTAAATAAAATGTTGTTTATTAAATCGTTATTTTTTTGCATTTATTTTTGCATTTCCATACAAAAAACATGGATATGAACATTCGCTGGGTGATAAGCTTCATTTCGGTACCTTACTTGGCTGGGTGGGTTGCCTGTAGGTTGAGATACACCGTGTCACACACACAACCACAGACAGACAGTAGGACAATTTATAATCAGATTACTTACAAACTACTCTGTATGCAGTCTAAAAGGATGCTGAAAAGCGCATAATATTGTCCCTCTGTAAAAACAAG
>NC_136493.1:21118150-21123150 GCF_053919585.1 Euprymna scolopes
GAAAAAGCCCGCATAAACCGGGCGAAACGTTGAGTATCCAGGTCCTTGCACCTCCATTCTATTTTCACATATATATGTAAATTATATATATTATATATACTTATACATATATTACATATGCAAATATATAAATAAAGAGAGATAGCTACACACAGACAAACACACACACACACACACACATATATATATATATATATATATATATATATATATATATATATATATATATATATATATATATATATATATATATATAGCCAAGATTAAGAATATATAATTTCTAAAGAGTGCATCTGATTGAGCTTAATAAAAAGAAGGGATCTACAACATTAATATTTATTTTCACAGACATGCACAGGCTTTGTTAAACTGACATGATGTAGTTTTGATCCTTAGCTGTTTAAGTAAGTATTTCAGGGAAATGACGCATCGTTTTTCTTTAGTGTTGAAAAGCAAAAAAGATAGTGAAACCAAATCGATTTGTCTTTTCATTTTCTAAAATGAACACGTAAATAAAAAAACAGACATTATTTGGATTTTAATTAAACAGATTGAAACGTTGTCATACTACCGCAGGACAGTCTGTACATGCCTCTACATATCTGTAAAATATGTGCATACAAAATATATTATATTACTTTATAATACTCTCTCTCTCTCTCTCTCTCTCTCTATATATATATATATATATATATATATATATATATACACTATATTATATATTTTATAACATTATGCATAAATACATTAAATAAGTATATATCTATATACGAATATATACATGTATATTGTATGTATTATATATATTAACATATGCAACATATATATGAACAGATATGCATGTATACATATGGTTTCATGTGTCTACATTAAATGTAATAAAGACAATATCAAATAGATTAATTTTGTATCTGCTTCAATAGTGCTAATGAGGTAGTTGGTTATGAAAATATATACCACATAATTCATAACTTACTATATACATATTTATATCTATATCTATATCTATCTATCTATCTATCTATCTATCATATCTCTCTCTCTCTATATATATATATATATATATGCGTGTATATATATATATATATATATATATATATATATATATATATATATATATATATATAATATTTGTTTTTGCGATACGTTTTCAATGAATTCAATTATTTATATGAAAGTACATTTTTACCTAAATACCAGTTGGGAATAATTTTCCCTTTTACCAATTTGGTACTCCCAAATTGGGAGCGGCATATATATTATTTTTTTAAATATAATTATCCACTGATACGTGGCTCATCGTCTCTGACTATTCAAACTGGCTGAAGCTACAGAAATTCAAAATCAGGACCTAATTGTAAGAAGCCTAAACTCTTACCATTGGATCCCCGTCACGACTGTTTGCATATATCGCGATTTACATAGATGTTATGTTATTTGTTTTTACTATACATGTTGAATATTTATATATAGTATTATAGATGATATATTATGTATACATTTCAGTATTTAGTCAACGGTGCTCAATACACGTGTAGGGCTTAGTCGTAGTAGCTGTAGTAGCAGTAGTAGTAGTATTTTGGAAAATATACTTGGCAATTAGGTTGCAAAGATCTGTTTATATTTCATTCTAGCAGAAAATCATCAGGCTAAATATGCAAGGATTATTTTCTCATATAATAATCGAAGCATATATCTGAATCCCCAGCACGAATAAAGAATATAAATTATTTGAATTTTTTTTTAAAGATCACCTATTAAATTTCGGGCGTTAAAAACGACCTTCGCCTTAACATTACCCAACAAAGTAACTGGATGTCAAAAGTTTCTGTTTCAAAAAAAAAAAAAAAACGAAAACAAAAGTTCATTTAATTCCCTCCACAAAGCTTCGCCATATTTGTGAGCATAACTACTGAACACAAATCTGTTGCTTCTGAAAGTATCTGGTCACAAAAATCGCCTGAGTAGCTCGGTCACTATTCCATGGTCGGCGAGCCTAAGGCTAAAGGGTTTGGAATGTAAAGGCTAGGAAGGTAAACTTCTTAGACCTTTTACAGAATCGTACGAAGAGATTGAATTCTAAAGACATAATCATTAAGTGTAGATTGCATGAACAAAGCTTCTTTCTTAGAACTGCACGCCTGTGGAACTCTGTTCCGTCTGCCTGCTTCCCTCATGACTACAACTTGGGTGTCATCAAGTCCAACGTAAACAAATTCCTGATGAACCGCCCCCTTAAGTAGACACTTTAAATATCCACACTAACGTACTGTACTTACAATAACCCTTATCACTGAGTGGCTTCCGGGCCTTGATAAGCGGTGACCACCTTGTAAAAAAAATAATTAAAAAAATAAAAAAAAGTAAAATCCTAAAAAAAGAAAAACTGTACTCTCTCACCCCCTCTCTCTTCTTGTCTGTCTCTCTCTTTCTTTATTTATCTATCTCTCTCTCTCGCACGCATATACTTTCTCTCTCTCGCGTACTCTCTTTCTCTTTCTAGAGTTTAGTTAAAGTAAAATTGGATTTTTTTTTCAGAACGATTTAATAATTTCAATAAAACATTTGTCGAATTAAAGCAACATTGTTTTTTTTTTTCCGAGACATTTTTTCTATCTAAAGTAAAATGTTCACTGTACCAAATTATAGTTTGATGTTTTTTTTGGAACTTTCTAAAGGGTCAACAAAGTTCCCTATGCTTTGCCCGAGAAGCGCAACCTGTTGACAGTTTAGTTAAACGCACAAAAAATAAATGGCGCCGTCCGTGTAATGCAAAAGTGTTCTCGGCTCTGTGACTTTCTCGTTCGCTATTATTCCCTCATCATGTATCTCAATTACCTCCCTTTCCCCTCTATCTCTCTCTGTCGTTCGTTGTTTTAAAGATAAGCGAACATAACCCCAGTCTTCGAAATTATCTCCCTTTACTTTTCTCTCCCTTCCAACAAGCAAACCCAGTCACATGTGACGATCTAATGAACTAATTCATCATCGAATTGTTGCATGTGTATTTGACTTCATTAGCCTTCATTCTGTCACCTTCCATTATAAGACCTAACACAGCCGCCATTGACTTTATGGCTTCACATAATGGCGCCAACGCTTGCAACAAAAAACTAAACAAAAAAGAAAAATAGTGACAACGAAAACAAATACGAAAAAAAAGCCACTCGTCGTGTTATTCATTTACCCTCCTCCCTCTTACGCTTCTTCGGCGCTGCCGATGACGACCTCTTGTTTGTCTACCACCCATTTATCCATTCATTAATTTCCCTCGCTTTTTCTTTTCCCCCTTTTTCTTTCTTATTTCTTTTTTCGTTTCTTCTAGAGACTTGTTTTGCTCTCTTCTTTATTAGCAAGGTCAGGTTACACAAAAACTTAGATAATTTCTTAGTTGTCGTCAATAAGGTTTTTTTTGTTCGTTTGATTATTAACTCTACCTCTGCATTTATATAAAAGGAACTTTGTGTGTCTGTGCATCTTGTGTCGATGTGCATGGGACTTCATAACCTATGTACTCGAAAACGGCTGGGCCGATTTTTATGAAGAGTCACACGAATGTACTTTATGTACCTGGCAATGTCCGTAGATAGGACTTGTGTCAGAATGTCTTTGATAAGTACGGATAATCGAAATAATCTGATGAATGAAGAAACAGGCGATTTTGACCAAAATTAACACCTTACATCGCAACTGCATTTGAGACGTTTAAAAATTATTATTATTACGATTATTATTGTTATTATATATTAATTTCCTTACTTGGTTGTTAATATATATTATTTTATACTATTTTTAACATATATGTTAGCAAAATAGTAACTAAATTGAAGATACTTTTTTTTTGAAATCCCTAATACTTTGTTCAATCATATATATATATATATATATATATATATATATATATATATATATATATATACGCACACACATATTTTCCCCACTCTTTATCTGTGCCGAAATCCAAACGTAGATTCCATGCGCAAAGCTTCTTTCTTAGAACTGCACGCCAGTGGAGCTCTCTGCCGCTTGCCTGTTTCCCACCTGACTACAACTTGGACGTCTTCAAGTCCAACATAAACAAACTCCTGACAAATCTCCCCCTTAAGTAAGACACTCTATCTAACCACCCAATACTAATAATTACTACAATACTATCTCATTTATTACTGTAAACGCAATAACCCTTATCCCGGAATGGCCTTCGGGCCTTGATAAGTGGTGGACCCCATGTAAAAAAACACATACATACGCACACATTCTATATATATATATATATATATATATATATATATATATATATATATATATAAATATATATATATGTGTGTATATATATGACTACTTTATTTAATCACATAAACCACTATACGAAGATATAATTTTATGCGTAAATTTTCAGTATTTACTTTAACAGTACTCAATACATAATAGACAGACAGATTCCACGTTATAATAAAGAGAATCATAAATTTATGTGCATGATTAAAAGGACAATTCGTTAAACCTTTTTTTCTTTTCTTTTCTTTTTTGAATTTTTTATTTTTTTGCTAATTTGTCCTTCACGCTACTCCCCCGCCGCTCTGTTTCCACTTAGATCTTCCGGTCAATCAGTTGTCTCTCTCCACTACATAGTTCATCGATAATTGATAGTCGATTAGGACGGCCTCTGAACCATCCTATTAGAAATATCCCTGCATTCGATGTTAAAAATACATATCCCCACTCCTTAACTGATTGGTTACACGTCGGTATGGATAAATTCATACCCTCCAAGAAATTCTAAGAGAAACCAAACTACCAGGGTATTTTTCTAAAAAAATAAATGTTTACAACCAACAGCAATCACTACAAAATAATTATAGAAACTTGAGAGTGTCACATGCCCAATCACGTAAGTCTAAAGTAACGGAGTAGAGTCTTGGTTTCCATGAGATAAGACGAATAACAAAGTAAGTTCCAAACAGATGCATGATTATCATCACTGAGTTTAAGGTGATTTC